>NC_058080.1:720732826-720943828 GCF_014858855.1 Bufo gargarizans | reverse complement strand
CTAAGGCCCCCCGCTCTCCTAACACTATCACACACCAACTCCCCCAAGCGAAAGCCCCAAAAAACGCCAAAGCAAAAGCCGCCTTAAACAGCCCTAGCTCCCACCCTGAACTACAAACACCACTCAACCTGTCCCCCATTCGCACCAACAACTCAAAACACCGGCCTCCGACAATCCGGCACCCTGCCTGCACCCCTACGCCAACCCTTCAAAACCTGTTGCACCAAAAAACACTTAGTCAAATCAGGTAGCCCCCGCCACTTACAACCAAACGCTATACCTGAAACCAGTGATTCACCTTGGACACCGACCACCCCTCACTCTTCAACTGCCCCAACAACATCAACAACCGCACCTCACCATCCACTCCGCCAGCCCCCAAGTCCCATTCCACGCCTCCCAGGTCGTCCACGCCTTACCATACTCCCTCCAAGTACCCGGACTCAACGAATCCCTCAACAACCCCATCACTTCTCCTCCAGGATCGCCCACCCACGCCGGACACTCCAGACCCTCCACCTCCGCTTCTGGCGCAAGAAGCCGGAACCGCTCCCACTGCAAACGAGAAAGAGAATCCGCCACTGAATTAGCCACTCCAGCCACATGTTCCGCCACCAACCACACGTTAATCGACAAACACCGCAATACCAAAAACTGTAACAGCCTAACCACCGGCGGGGAAGATGCGGACAAACTGTTGATAGCCTGAACCACCCCCAAATTGTCACAATGAAAGCGCACCTTCCTGTTTTCCCATTTCTCGCCCCACAACACCACCGCCATCACAATGGGAAAAAGTTCCAACAAGGCCATGTTTCTTACCCACCCACGACTTACCCACGACTCTGGCCACACGCCCGCACACCATTGTCCCTGGCAATAGGCACCAAAACCCACCCCCCCGGACGCGTCAGTATATAACTCAAACTCCACGCTATCACCACAACTCCGCCATCACCAAAGACCTACCATTGTACTGACCCAAAAACTCTGCCCACACCCTCAGATCCCCTTTTAACTCTTTACGTAACCTGATAAAATGATACGCACCGACACCCCCCCGTAGCCGCGGCCAATCTTCTACAAAAATTCTACCCATAGGCATAATTGACACGCAAAATTCAATTTACCTAACAATGACTGCAACTCCCGCAACCTAATCTTCTCCCTCCCAATGGCCCTATCAATCTCCTGACGCAAATCCACCAACTTATCCTGGGGAAGCCTACACTCCATCCGTTCCGTATCTATCACAATCCCCAAAAACACAATTCCGTCACCGGACCCAACGTCTTCTCCTGCGCCAACGGTACCCCAAAGCGCGCAAAAACCGACTGCACTGTCTGCAGCAAACAAAGAACAAACCCGCGAATTCGCCGCCCTAAACATAAAAATCGTCTAAATATGGATAACTGATGAACACCCGGAAACTTCCACCACTACCCAGTCCAAAAAGGAGCTAAAAGTCTCAAAGTATGCACACGAAAGAGAGCAGCCCATCGGCAAGCACCTATCCACAAAATATTCCCCATCCAAAAACAACCCAACAACCCCATGCTCTCCACGTGTACCGGAAGCAAGCGAAAAGCCGCCTCCACATCCACCTTAGCCATCAATGCCCCCCGCCCCAACCGCCTCACCCACTTCACAGCCGCATCAAATGAGGTGTAGACCACCGAACAAAGATCAGGATCTATACCATCATTGACCGACGCACCTTTCGGGTAAGACAAATGATGAATGAGCCGAAACTTGTCCGGCTCTTTCTTCGGCACTACCCCCAGCGGAGACAACCCTCAACCCCCCAATCGGCGGCTCTTTAAACGGACCCGCCATCCGCCCCAGCTCCACTTCAGGCACCAACCTGCTCCTGCAGCCAGCCAGGCCCCTCACCTCCGCTTCTCTCCTCAACCTCTCCAACATCTCCTCAACTGACATCACCGGCGCCGACATGCTGCGTCCGTTCGATTCCGTCTCCTGGCCAGCACTGCTCACACTTCCGCCTTCTTCCTCCTTCTCACCTCCGGCCACGCCCCCCGTCGCCCGCAGCAACTCGCGCCTCACCTTCGCTCCCAGCCCCCACTCCCCACTGACCCTTTCCTCACCAGTCCGCCCAGCCAAGCCTCTTCATGAGCGTCCTCCCCCACCGCTGCGCTCCTTGTCCGGACTAACTGAACTGGCACTGCTACTTGCTGATCCCTCAGACTGCACAAGTGCTTTTTTATTTTCTTGTTTGAACCACGAGCAGCATGCCATGTAGTCTTTGCTTGTTTCGTGAGCTTTAATTGGTTCAGTGCGAAATTTATCACAGCCACTTACAAGGCATTCCTACCAGATCCAGAGTGACTCTTTGCTATGGTAGGGTATTTTAAGCAAATTTCACAATACATCGTTTCTTCCCCATCGCTCTCCTTCAAAACAAGCCAAGGCAGAATCCTTCCAGTGAGGTAGAAATGCTCTCTTTCTCCTTCTCGGTATCATACTTTTTGTCTTTTGATGGAGCAGTAGGATTTGAGCTTCTACTATCGCAGGGGGCTTTGACTTCGAGACACAGTGGCCCCATCTTGTTTGCTTGTTTTCTTAAAGCCAAAATTAAGAATTTGAGATGACATGATGCTCTTTCTCAACAGCTATGAATCCTGCCTTCCTAGGAAAACTGACTTCTATTTCTAGACCTCCACACTCCTAAATTTTGCATCCCATGAATCTGAAAAACTAATGAGATTGTTGGATTTTACATTTTTCCTGGGGGGATCAGCAACAAAAATGCTAATTTATCATTTTTAAAATTCCAACACAAGGGTCTTTGAGCCCCCTCAGGCTCCTGGGCTCGGTAGCGACTGCTACCTCTGCACCCCCTAGAGCTATGTCCCTGGTAGCAACCCTGTGAGCTACTGTCAGACCCATTATAGAGCCTTGATACAAGACTAGGTATAGCAGTCAACCCAGAGACACTCATCTGTAGACGGCACTGTTTCAGAATTGCAGCTCCTCATCAGTTTAGACTAGGGCTCCGTTTTTTTTCTCCTTCTGGAAAAGAGCTGTTTGCATACTTTCCCCAGTGAGGATTGCCTGTAATACTCCCTATAGCAGCAAAAAATCCAAAACAGTGATGTCTACAGAGAGGTGTCTGTTGTTTTCCTGATGTACCTAGTCATATCTAAAGTTTCTATAATGGGTTGGACAATAATTTACAGGGTAGCTACCTATAGGTGGCACTAGAGGTACAGGTTTCTTTTTTCTGTTGATGAGGTATTTCACATACCTTTCTCAGTATAAGGGCTCTTTCACACTTGCGTTCTTGTCTTCCGGCATAGAGTTCCGTCGTCGGGGCTCTATGCCGGAAGAATCCTGATCAGTTTTATCCTAATGCATTCTGAATGGAGTGAAATCCATTCAGGATGCATCAGGATTAGAGTTGAGCGAACACCTGGATGTTCGGGTTCGAGAAGTTCGGCCCGAACTTCCCGAAAATGTTCGGGTTCGGGATCCGAACCCGATCCGAACTTCGTCCCCGAACCCGAACCCCATTGAAGTCAATGGGGACCCGAACTTTTCGGCACTAAAACGGCTGTAAAACAGCCCAGGAAAGGGCTAGAGGGCTGCAAAAGGCAGCAACATGTAGGTAAATCCCCTGCAAACAAATGTGGATAGGGAAATGAATTAAAAATAAAATTTATAAATAAAAATTAACCAAAATCAATTGGAGAGAGGTCCCATAGCAGAGAATCTGGCTTCCCGTCACCCACCACTGGAACAGTCCATTCTCAGATATTTAGGGCCCCGGCACCCAGGCAGAGGAGAGAGGTCCCGTAACAGACAATCTGCTTCATGTCAGCAGAGAATCAGCCTTCATGTCATAGCAGAGAATCAGGCTTCACGTCACCCACCACTGCACAGTCCATTTTCATAAATTTAGGCCCAGCACCCAGGCAGAGGAGAGAGGTCCCGTAACAGACAATCTGGCTTCATGTCAGCAGAGAATTAGTCTGCATGTCATAGCAGAGAATGAGGCTCCACGTCAGCCACCAATGCAACAGTCCATTGTCATATATTTAGGCCCAGCACCCAGGCAGAGGAGAGAGGTCCCGTAACAGAGGAATCTGGCTTCATGTCAGCAGAGAATCAGTCTTCATGTCATAGCAGAGAATCAGGCTTCACGTCACCCACCACTGTAGAGTCCATTTTCATAAATTTAGGCCCAGCACCCAGGCAGAGGAGAGAGGTCCCGTAACAGACAATCTGGCTTCATGTCAGCAGAGAATCATCTTCATGTCATAGCAGAGAATCAGGCTTCACGTCACCCACCACTGCAACAGTCCATTTTCATAAATTTAGGCCCAGCACCCAGGCAGAGGAGAGAGGTCCGTAACAGACAATCTGACTTCATGTCAGCAGAGAATTAGTCTGCATGTCATAGCAGAGAATGAGGCTTCACGTCAGCCACCACTTGCACAGTCCATTGGCATATATTTAGGCCCAGCACACAGGCAGAGGAGAGAGGGCCCGTAACAGAGGATCTGGCTTCATGTCAGCAGAGAATCAGTCTGCATGTTCATAGCAGAAAATCAGGCTTCACGTCAGCCACCACTGTAAGAGTCCATTTTCATAATTTAGGCCCAGCACCAGGCAGATGAGAGAGGTCCCGTAACAGAGGATCTGGCTTCATGTCAGCAGAGAATAAGTCTTCATATCATAGCAGAGAATCAGGCTTCACACGTCACCCACCACTGCAACAGTCCATTTTCATAAATTTAGGCCCAGCACCAGGCAGAGGAGAGAGGTCCCGTAACAGACAATCTGGCTTCATGTCAGCAGAGAATCAGTCTTCATGTCATAGCAGAGAATCAGGCTTCACGTCACCCACCACTGTAAGAGTCCATTTTCATAAATTTAGGCCCAGCACCCAGGCAGAGGAGAGAGGTCCCGTAACAGACAATCTGGCTTCATGTCAGCAGAGAATCAGTCTTCATGTCATAGCAGAGAATCAGGCTTCACGTCACCACCACTGCAACAGTCCATTTTCATAAATTTAGGCCCAGCACCCAGGCAGAGGAGAGAGGTCCCGTAACAGACAATCTGGCTTCATGTCAGCAGAGAATTAGTCTGCATGTCATAGCAGAGAATGAGGCTTCACATCAGCCACCTTTGCAACAGTCCATTGGCATATATTTAGGCCCAGCACACAGGCAGAGGAGAGAGGTCCCGTAACAGACAATCTGGCTTCATGTCAGCAGAGAATCAGTCTTCATGTCATAGCAGAGAATCAGGCTTCACGTCACACACCACTGTAAGAGTCCATTTCATAAATTTAGGCCCAGCACCCAGGCAGAGGAGAGAGGTCCCGTAACAGACAATCTGGCTTCATTTCAGCAGAGAATCAGTCTTCATATCATAGCAGAGAATCAGGCTTCACGTCACCCACCACTGTAAGAGTCCATTTTCATAAATTTAGGCCCAGCACCCAGGCAGAGGAGAGAGGTCCCGTAACAGACAATCTGGCTTCATGTCAGCAGAGAATCAGTCTTCATGTCATAGCAGAGAATCAGGCTTCACGTCAGCCCACCACTGCAACAGTCCATTTTCATAAATTTAGGCCCAGCACCCAGGCAGAGGAGAGAGGTCCCGTAACAGACAATCTGGCTTCATGTCAGCAGAGAATAGTCTGCATGTCATAGCAGAGAATGCAGGCTTCACGTCAGCCACCACTGCAACAGTCCATTGCATATATTTAGGCCCAGCACACAGGCAGAGGAGAGAGGTCCCGTAACAGACAATCTGGCTTCATGTCAGCAGAGAATCAGTCTTCATATCATAGCAGAGAATCAGGCTTCACGTCACCCACCACTGCAACAGTCCATTTTCATAAATTTAGGCCCAGCACCCAGGCAGAGGAGAGAGGTCCCGTAACAGACAATCTGGCTTCATGTCAGCAGAGAATTAGTCTGCATGTCATAGCAGAGAATAGGCTTCACAGTCAGCCACCACTGCAACAGTCCATTGGCATATATTTAGGCCCAGCACCCAGGCAGAGGAGGGAGGTCCCGTAACAGACAATCTGGCTTCATGTCAGCAGAGAATCAGTCTTCATATCATAGCAGAGAATCAGGCTTCACGTCACCCACCACTGTAAGAGTCCATTTTCATAAATTTAGGCCCAGCACCCAGGCAGAGGAGAGAGGTCCCGTAACAGACAATCTGGCTTCATGTCAGCAGAGAATTAGTCTGCATGTCATAGCAGAGAATGAGGCTTCACGTCAGCCACCACTGCAACAGTCCATTGGCATATATTTAGGCCCAGCACACAGGCAGAGGAGAGAGGTCCCGTAACAGAGGAATCTGGCTTCATGTCAGCAGAGAATCAGTCTTCATGTCATAGCAGAGAAATCAGGCTTCACGTCAGCCACCACTGCAACAGTCCATTGTCAGATAATTTAGGCCCAGCACCCAGGCAGAGGAGAGAGGTCCCGTAACAGAGGATCTGTCTTCATGTCAGCAGAGAATTAGTCTGCATGTCATAGCAGAGAATCAGGCTTCACGTCACCCAACATTGGAACAGTCCATTGGCATATATTTAGGCCCCGGCACCCAGACAGAGGAGAGGTTCATTCAACTTTGGGTAGCCTCGCAATATAATGGTAAAATGAAAATAAAAATAGGATTGAATGAGGAAGTGCCCTGGAGTACCAATAATATATGGTTAAGGGGAGGTAGTTAATGTCTAATCTGGACAAGGGACGGACAGGGTCCTGTGGGATCCATGCCTGGTTCATTTTTATGAACGTCAGCTTGTCCACATTGGCTGTAGACAGGCGGCTGCGTTTGTCAGTAATGACGCCCCCTGCCGTGCTGAATACACGTTCAGACAAAACGCTGGCCGCCGGGCAGGCCAGCACCTCCAAGGCATAAAAGGCTAGCTCTGGCAACGTGGACAATTTAGAGACCCAGAGTTGAATGGGGCCGAAAGATCAGTCAGTACGTGGAGGGGTGTGCACACGTACTGTTCCACCATGTTAGTGAAATGTTGCCTCCTGCTAACACGTTGCGTATCAGGTGGTGGTGCAGTTAGCTGTGGCGTGTTGACAAAACTTTTCCACATCTCTGCCATGCTAACCCTGCCCTCAGAGGAGCTGGCCGTGACACAGCTGCCTTGGCGACCTCTTGCTCCTCCTCTGCCTTGGCCTTGGGCTTTCCACTTGTTCCCCTGTGACATTTGGGAATTCTCTCAGTAGCGCGTCTACCAACGTGCGCTTGTACTCGCGCATCTTCCTATCACGCTCCAGTGCAGGAAGTAAGGTGGGCACATTGTCTTTGTAGCGTGGATCCAGCAGGGTGGCAACCCAGTAGTCCGCACACGGTTAAATGTGGGCAACTCTGCTGTCGTTGCTGCAGGCACTGCAGCATGTAGTCGCTCATGTGTGCCAGGCTGCCCAGGGGTAAGGACAAGCTGTCCTCTGTGGGAGGCGTATCGTCATTCGTCCTGCCTTTCCCCCCAGCCACGCACCAGTGATGGACCCGAGCTGCGTTGGGTGCCAACCCCGCTGTGACCATGCTTCATCCTCATCCTCCTCCACCTCCTCTTCATCCTCGTCCTCCTCGTCCTCCAGTAGTGGGCCCTGTCTGGCCACATTTGTACCTGGCCTCTGCTGTTGCCAAAAACCTCCCTTCTGAGTCACTTCGAAGAGACTGGCCTGAAAGTGCTAAAAATGACCCCTCTTCCTCCTCCTCCTCCTCCTGGGCCACCTCCTCTTCCATCATCGCCCTAAGTGTTTTCTCAGGAGACATAGAAGTGGTATTGTAACGCTGATAACGGCGTCATCGCCACTGGCCATGTTGGTGGAGTACTCGAAACAGCGCAACAGGGCACACAGGTCTCGCATGGAGGCCCAGTCATTGGTGGTGAAGTGGTGCTGTTCCTGTAGTGCGACTGACCCGTGCGTGCTGCAGCTGAAACTCCACTATGGCCTGCTGCTGCTCGCACAGTCTGTCCAGCATGTGCAAGGTGGAGTTCCACCTGGTGGGCACGTCGCATATGAGGCGGTGAGCGGGAAGGCCGAAGTTACGCTGTAGCGCAGACAGGCGAGCAGCAGCAGGATGTGAACGCCGGAAGGCTGGGTCACATGGTGCTCTGGCCAATCACAGCCATGCCAATAGTAGGCATGGCTGTGACGGCCTCTTGGGGCAAGTAGTATGACGCTTGTTGATTGGCTGCTTTGCAGCCTTTCAAAAAGCGCCAAGAAAGCGTCACAAACGCGCCAAGAAAGCGACGAACACCGAACCCGAACCCGGACTTTTACGAAAATGTCCGGGTTCGGGTCCGTGTCACGGACACCCCAAAATTCGGTACGAACCCGAACTATACAGTTCGAGTTCGCTCATCCCTAATCAGGATGTCTTCAGTTCCGGAACGGAACGTTTTTTGGCCGAAGAAAATACCGCAGCATGTTTGCGCTTTTGCTCCGGCCAAAAATCCTGAAGACTTGCCGCAAGGCCGGATCCGGAATTAATGCCCATTGAAAGGCATTGATCCGGATCCGGCCTTAAAGAGGACCTTTCACCAGAATTAACTTCTAAAGTAACTATACAGGCATGTAGAGCGGCGCCCAGGGACCCCCTGCACTTACTGTTATACCTGGGCGCCGCTCCGTTCTCCCGTAATTGCCTCCGGTATCTTTACAGTTAGGCTCCACCCAGGGGAACCTGCCGTCGGCTCATTCTCCCATGCTGTAGCGCTGGCCAATCACAGCGCTCAGCTCATAGCCTGAGAGAGAGGTGAGCGCTGTGATTGGCCAGCGCTGCAGCATGGGAGAAGGAGGCGCCGGCAGGTTCCCCTGGTGGAGCCTAACTGTAAAGATACCGGAGGCTATACTGGTGAGAACGGAGCGGCGCCCAGGTATAACAGTAAGTGCAGGGGGGTCCCTGGGCGCCGCTCTACATGTCTGTATAGTAACTTTAGAAGTTTAATTCTGGTGAAAGGTCCTCTTTAAGCTAAACGTCGTTTCGGCACATTGCCGGATCCGACGTTTAGCTTTTTTAGAGTGGTTACTATGGCTGCCGGGACAGTGTAGCGGGGAGCAGCATACTTACCATCCGTGCGGCTCCCGGGGCGCTCCAGAGTGACGTCAGGGCGCCCACGCGCATGGATGACGTGCTCGCATGGCACGTCATCCATGCGCGTGGGGAGCTCTGACGTCACTCTGGAGCGCCCCGGGAGCCGCGCGGACTGTAAGTATACTGCTCCCCCGCTCCTACTATGGCAACCAGGACTTTAATAGCGTCCTGGGTGCCATAGTAACACTGAAAGCATTTTGAAGACGGATCCGTCTTCAAATGCTTTTAGTACACTTGCGTTTTTCCGGATCCTGCGTGTAATTCCGGCAAGTGGAGTACACGCCGGATCCGGACAACGCAAGTGTGAACGAGGCCTTACTAAAGAAGACCATCAGGGATGCTGCTATTAACTCATTTACTAGCCTATAGCACTAGGGATTCTTCAATACCGTAAACCACCAAGGAAGTTGAAATTTACCTTTCTACTGCTCTGTTCTCAGGGGTGTTAATATAAGGCCTCTTGCACACTATTGTATGTATTTTGCGGTCCGCAAAAAAAACCTGATCCGCAAAAAATACGGATGACATCAGTGTGCATTCCGTATTTTGCAGAACGGAACAGCTGGCCCCTAATAGAACAGTACTATACTTGTTCGTAATGCGGACAAGAATAGGACAATTTCTATTTTTTACAGAATACGAAAACGAAATGCACACGGAGTACCTTCTGTTTTTTTGCAGACCCATTAAAATGAATGGTTCCATATACGGTCCGCAAAAAAAACGGAACAGACACGGAAAGAAAATACGTTCATGTGCAAGAGGCCTAACCCTAGATCTCCAGGTATGTTACATTTAATTCTTAGACATAGCCTACAACCCAAACGACAATTTTTCTCTTTTCAGGGGACCCAGAAATGTTATATGGTGTCTTGATTTGTCAGGATGCTATATAAGCAATTTTTATGTGGAGTTTTTTGTGTCTAGCTTTCTGTACAGCAGTAAACATAAATTACAAGGAGAAGAACAGATACAGAGACATCACGGATTCTGTCTGCATTTAAAGCTTTTCTTGCAAATCCGAGCAAGTTTCATTTGCATTTCACATTTGCATTGTGGGTGATAATGATCTGCAGCTCAGTACTTGTTGTAGCAGTAATATATTCTGTGTTGCTGTGTTCTGTAAAGGGATCTGGAGACCAACACCCTGTATTTAGTGCAGTGGTCACATTTCTAAAGACAACATCATGGAAAAACGTACAGACGGGGTAAGAGGGTTCCTAGTACTGGCAAACCACCTTGAGAAGTTGATTAGAAAACATACAGAAAAATAATAATTTTTTAACCACTAGGGGAGCTGAATGCAATAGTAGCTATATGAATGCCTGTGTGCTTGAGCTCCCTCTAGTGCAGGGATGCCCAACCTGTGGCCCTCCAGCTGTTGCAAAACTACAACTCCCAGTATGCCTTAATAGCTATAGGCTGTCCAAGCATGCTGGGAGTTGTAGTTTTGCAACAGCTGGAGGGCCGCAGGTTGGGCATCCCTGCTCTAGAGGCAGCTACAGACAGAGAGAATTGAGTTTGCGACCACAAGCAAACTTGCACCTCTAGATCAGAAAAAAGAGCCCAGATGTTTAAATTCTGGACCTATTTAGATTAAATAAAAATAAATTTAATGTACAGTACACTATCCTACCTTAGGCCAGCACCATTAATTGTGAGAGCCAGACCCGCACAGGCAGTGGCCGAGATTGGGGTGGCCCCAATGGTACGATGGATCCCCGAGAAACCATCAAGGTGTCACCACATGCTGCAGCTCTCTCCGGAGGGGATGGTAAGGTATGGTGCACCCCAATGGTAAATACTGTAAGTCCAGAGAGTCAGGGTCTCAAGTGCAAAACAATACAGGCAATGCACTGAGCTGGTTTCTCCAGTTTTTCTACTGGACAGAAGAAGGCATCATGCTGAGGAAAGGCCCAAGCTATCTGCCCCTGTCTTTCTCAGAAGCATTGTTTCTTGCCCAAAAGGCTGGAGGCTCAGGGTTTCTGGTTTAGTCATCTGGTTGGCTCCCTGGTCAAGGGGCTGGTAACCCCGGGTCTGTGGCATAACATCCCTACCTCAACGTCTTCTTTGACAAGCGCCCGACTGTATAGGGAGGGTGTTAGGGACTAATGGTCCTCCCCCCTTTTCCTCTTTAGGGAGCCTGGCCTCTTCTCAGTAATGGTTAAGTAGGTTGCAGATTAGGGTCATTAAGGGTTAATTCACTGGGGATCCTGAAGGTCACATATACCTCCTCTCTGTTCTGGTTACTTCCTCTTGCAAGTGGAATCAGATTGGCCCGCCTTTCCGTTGCGGTTATTCTTAGGAGGCGGTCGAGGTGCGGTTATGATCAGTTATGATACTTGGTTAATTTGTTTTGTTTTTTTCTATCCTTAAGAGCCCCCACTGGGAGTCCAGCAGTTTTGGATATTGCTCCGATGATTACGGCTTTTGAGAGCTGCGAATTCTGGTCGAGTTTATGAAGTCACAGCTGGCGGCATTTGAGTACAGTGGAGATATGGTGGTAGCAGATGGCGTAACTGCCAGCTGGGAGTCTAGCGGTTGGCATACCGCTCTGATGATTATGGTTTAACTTGCCCGCTGGGAGTCCAGCCTTTGGCATCCCGCTCCGATATTATGGTTTATTAAGGTTTGCCGCTTTAATAAAGAAGCTGTGGCCGATCACCACCCAGCAACAAAGTGATACAGTTGTTGGTGTCTTTTGTTATGGGTCAAGGTTGGGTAAAGGGGCCAAGGGTGAGTTCAAGGTGGTACCCCCTCCCCTGTTTCCCTGGATACCAGCAGTCATGGTCACTTATGCAGTCTGGCAGAGTCTCGCCTACTAAGCTCTAGTTGCCATCTGCAGACCGGTGGAGTCTTTTCTACTAAACATTGATCCCTATCTGCAGAACACTAGGGGCTTTGACCGTTCTCCTTATATACAGTTTCTAGCTGAACCTGAACCTTCTAGTGGGAGGGATGCAGTGGAGAACAGAAACAATGTCACAATTTTAGTCTGTCATAAACTTGCATAGAGCTTTAGTGCAAGTCTGTGAGAAGGACTAAGCAGCTTTTCCAGACATACAACAGAGCTGCACTAGACAGTCAGAAGATCAGTGTGTCTGTTTTTTCCCAAAACTTTTCATAGGTAGAAAGTGATAACCTTTCTCAGTATTAGCTGGATGTGCATTAACCCTTTCTGCAGTGCAGACTATAGTACAATAAGAGCAAATGAACAGAATATATTACAATAAACATACAAAAGCAGTCAAACAATATAAGTGCACACAACAACATAAATCACAGTGAAGGATAACCCTTCAAATTTCAATAAAGTAGAGAGTTGATGGCAAATGTCCACAATTGTTCATGGTCCAAAGCACCCTTGCTTCAGGGCACTGCGCACTGAACTGGAGAATACCTTCAAGGGTGAATTGACACATAGCAGATCCCTTACAGAAATGTACTGTTTCATTGATTTGAATGACTTACAGAAATAAATGTGTTTACCTCCAAAACAACCCAATTCAGGTAAATGGAGCTGATGTCAATTGCAACAAATCTGCCACGTGTGAATTTACCCTAAGGCCTCTTTCACATGGGCGAGATTTCCACGCAGGTGCAATGCGGGAGGTGAACGCATTGCACCCACTGAATCCACCCATTATTTTATGGGGCTGTGCACATGAGCGGTGATTTTCACGCATCACTTGTGCGTTGCGTGAAAATCGCAGCATGCTCTATTTGTGCGTTTTTCACGCAACGCAGGCCCCATGAAGTGAATGAGGCTGCGTAAAAATCGCAAGCATCAGCAAGCAAGTGGGGGATGGGGACCCGATCAATATATTTTCCCTTATAACATGTTATAAGGGAAAATAATAGCATTCTTAATACAAAATGCTTGGTAAAATAGGTCTGGAGGGGTTAAAAAAAAAAAAAAAAATTTGACTCACCTTAATCCACTTGTTCGCGCAGCCCGACTTCTCTTTTTTTTTTCTTTGCTGTGCAGTAGTAAAAGGACCTGTGTGAAGTTACTGCGCTCATCACATGGTCCGTCACATGATCCATCACAATGGAAAAAATATAGGCTACTTTCACACTTGCGCTTGATCGGATCCGTTCTGAACGGATCCGATCATATTAATGCAGACGGAGGCTCCGTTCAGTACGGATCCGTCTGCATTAATACTTAGAAAAATTCTAAGTGCGGCAAGTAGCCTGAGCGCATCCGTTCAGACTTTCAATGTAAAGTCAATGGGGGGACGGATCCGCTTGAAGATTGGAGCCATATGGTGTCATCTTCAAGCGGATCCGTTCCCATGGACTTACATTGTAAGTCTGGACGGATCCGCTCGCCTCCGCACGGCCAGGCAGACAGCTGAACGCTGCTTGCAGCGTTCAGCTGTCCGCCTGGCCGTGCGGAGGCGTGCGGATCCGTCCAGACTTACAATGTAAGTCAATGGGAACGGATCCGCTTGAAGATGACACCATATGGGCTCAATCTTCAAGCGGATCCGTCCCCCATTGACTTTACATTGAAAGTCTGAACGGATGCGCTCAGGCTACTTGCGCACTTAGAAATTTTTCTAAGTTATTAATGCAGACGGATCCGTACTGAACGGAGCCTCCGTCTGCATTAATATGATCGGATCCGTTCAGAACGGATCCGATCAAGCGCAAGTGTGAAGTAGCCTATCTTTTTTCCATTGTGATGGATCATGTGACGGACCATGTGATGAGCGCAGTAACTTCACCACAGGTCCTTTTACTACTGCACAGCAAAGAAAAAAAAAAGAGAAGTCGGGCTGCGCGAACAAGTGGATTAAGGTGAGTCAAATTTTTTTTATTTTTTTTTTTAACCCCTCCAGACCTATTTTACCAAGCATTTTGTATTAAGAATGCTATTATTTTCCCTTATAACCATGTTATAAGGGAAAATTATATATTGATCGGGTCCCCATCCCCCACTTGCTTGCTGATGCTTGCGATTTTTACGCAGCCTCATTCACTTCCATGGGGCCTGCGTTGCGTGAAAAACGCACAAAATAGAGCATGCTGCGATTTTCACGCAACGCACAAGTGATGCGTGAAAATCACCGCTCATGTGCACAGCCCCATAAAATTAATGGGTCCTGGATTCAGTGTGGGTGCAATGCGTTCACCTCCCGCATTGCACCTGCGTGGAAATCTCGCCCATGTGAAAGAGGCCTTAGGGTAAATTCACACGTGGCAGATTTGTTGCAATTGACATCAGCTCCATTTACCTGAATTGGGTTGTTTTGGAGGTAAACACATTTATTTCTGTAAGTCACATTCAAATCAATGAAACAGTTACATTTCTGTAAGGGATCTGCTATGTGTCAATTCACCCTTGAAGGTATTCTCCAGTTCAGTGCGCAGTGCCCTGAAGCAAGGGTGCTTTGCACCATGAACAATTGTGGACATTTGCCATCAACTCTGTACTTTATTGAAATTTGAAGGGTTATCCTTCACTGTGATTTATGTTGTTGTGTGCACTTACATTGTTTGACTGCTTTTGTATGTTTATTGTAATATATTCTGTTCATTTGCTCTCTTATTGTACTATAGTCTGCACTGCAGAAAGGGTTAATGCACATCCAGCTAATACTGAGAAAGGTTATCACTTTCTACCTATGAAAAGTTTTGGGAAAAAACAGACACACTGATCTTCTGACTGTCTAGTGCAGCTCTGTTGTATGTCTGGAAAAGCTGCTTAGTCCTTCTCACAGACTTGCACTGAAGCTCTATGCAAGTTTATGACAGACTAAAATTGTGACATTGTTTCTGTTCTCCACTGCATCCCTCCCACTAGAAGGTTCAGGTTCAGCTAGAAACTGTATATAGGAGAACGGTCAAAGCCCCTAGTGTTCTGCAGATAGGGATCAATGTTTAGTAGAAAAGACTCCACCGGTCTGCAGATGGCAACCAGAGCTTAGTAGGCGAGACTCTGCCAGACTGCATAAGTGACCATGACTGCTGGTATCCAGGGAAACAGGGGAGGGGGTACCACCTTGAACTCACCCTTGGCCCCTTTACCCAACCTTGACCCATAACAAAAGACACCAACAACTGTATCACTTTGTTGCTGGGTGGTGATCGGCCACAGCTTCTTTATTAAAGCGGCAAACCTTAATAAACCATAATATCGGAGCGGGATGCCAAAGGCTGGACTCCCAGCGGGCAAGTTAAACCATAATCATCAGAGCGGTATGCCAACCGCTAGACTCCCAGCTGGCAGTTACGCCATCTGCTACCACCATATCTCCACTGTACTCAAATGCCGCCAGCTGTGACTTCATAAACTCGACCAGAATTCGCAGCTCTCAAAAGCCGTAATCATCGGAGCAATATCCAAAACTGCTGGACTCCCAGTGGGGGCTCTTAAGGATAGAAAAAAACAAAACAAATTAACCAAGTATCTATAACTGATCATAACCGTGCACCTCGACCCGCCTCCTAAGAATAACCGCAACGGAAAGGCGGGCCAATCTGATTCCACTTGCAAGAGGAAGTAACCAGAACAGAGAGGAGGTATATGTGACCTTCAGGATCCCCAGTGAATTAACCCTTAATGACCCTAATCTGCAACCTACTTAACCATTACTGAGAAGAGGCCAGGCTCCCTAAAGAGGAAAAGGGGGGAGGACCATTAGTCCCTAACACCCTCCCTATACAGTCGGGCGCTTGTCAAAGAAGACGTTGAGGTAGGGATGTTATGCCACAGACCCGGGGTTACCAGCCCCTTGACCAGGGAGCCAACCAGATGACTAAACCAGAAACCCTGAGCCTCCAGCCTTTTGGGCAAGAAACAATGCTTCTGAGAAAGACAGGGGCAGATAGCTTGGGCCTTTCCTCAGCATGATGCCTTCTTCTGTCCAGTAGAAAAACTGGAGAAACCAGCTCAGTGCATTGCCTGTATTGTTTTGCACTTGAGACCCTGACTCTCTGGACTTACAGTATTTACCATTGGGGTGCACCATACCTTACCATCCCCTCCGGAGAGAGCTGCAGCATGTGGTGACACCTTGATGGTTTCTCGGGGATCCATCGTACCATTGGGGCCACCCCAATCTCGGCCACTGCCTGTGCGGGTCTGGCTCTCACAATTAATGGTGCTGGCCTAAGGTAGGATAGTGTACTGTACATTAAATTTATTTTTATTTAATCTAAATAGGTCCAGAATTCTTATAAACATCTGGGCTCTATTTTTTTCTGATCTAGAGGTGCAAGTTTGCTTGTGGTCGCAAACTCAATTCTCTCTGTCTGTAGCTGCCTCTAGAGCAGGGATGCCCAACCTGCGGCCCTCCAGCTGTTGCAAAACTACAACTCCCAGCATGCTTGGACAGCCTATAGCTATTAAGGCATACTGGGAGTTGTAGTTTTGCAACAGCTGGAGGGCCACAGGTTGGGCATCCCTGCACTAGAGGGAGCTCAAGCACACAGGCATTCATATAGCTACTATTGCATTCAGCTCCCCTAGTGGTTAAAAAAATTATTATTTTTCTGTATGTTTTCTAATCAACTTCTCAAGGGGGTTTGCCAGTACTAGGAACCCTCTTACCCCGTCTGTACGTTTTTCCATGATGTTGTCTTTAGAAATGTGACCACTGCACTAAATACAGGGTGTTGGTCTCCAGATCCCTTACAGAACACAGCAACACAGAATATATTACTGCTACAACAAGTACTGAGCTGCAGATCATTATCACCCACAATGCAAATGTGAAATGCAAATGAAACTTGCTCGGATTTGCAAGAAAAGCTTTAAATGCAGACAGAATCCGTGATGTCTCTGTATCTGTTCTTCTCCTTGTAATTTATGTTTACTGCTGTACAGAAAGCTAGACACAAAAAACTCCACATAAAAATTGCTTATATAGCATCCTGACAAATCAAGACACCATATAACATTTCTGGGTCCCCTGAAAAGAGAAAAATTGTCGTTTGGGTTGTAGGCTATGTCTAAGAATTAAATGTAACATACCTGGAGATCTAGGGTTAGGCCTCTTGCACATGAACGTATTTTCTTTCCGTGTCTGTTCCGTTTTTTTTGCGGACCGTATATGGAACCATTCATTTTAATGGGTCTGCAAAAAAACAGAAGGTACTCCGTGTGCATTTCGTTTTCGTATTTCTGTAAAAATAGAACTTGTCCTATTCTTGTCCGCATTACGAACAAGTATAGTACTGTTCTATTAGGGGCCAGCTGTTCCGTTCTGCAAAATACGGAATGCACACTGATGTCATCCGTATTTTTTGCGGATCAGTTTTTTTGCGGACCGCAAAATACATACAATAGTGTGCAAGAGGCCTTAATATTAACACCCCTGAGAACAGAGCAGTAGAAAGGTAAATTTCAACTTCCTTGGTGGTTTACGGTATTGAAGAATCCCTAGTGCTATAGGCTAGTAAATGAGTTAATAGCAGCATCCCTGATGGTCTTCTTTAGTAAGGCCTCGTTCACACTTGCGTTGTCCGGATCCGGCGTGTACTCCACTTGCCGGAATTACACGCCGGATCCGGAAAAACGCAAGTGTACTGAAAGCATTTGAAGACGGATCCGTCTTCAAAATGCTTTCAGTGTTACTATGGCAGCCAGGACGCTATTAAAGTCCTGGTTGCCATAGTAGGAGCGGGGGAGCAGGTATACTTACAGTCCGCGCGGCTCCCGGGGCGCTCCAGAGTGACGTCAGAGCTCCCCACGCGCATGGATGACGTGCCATGCGAGCACGTCATCCATGCGCGTGGGGCGCCCTGACGTCACTCTGGAGCGCCCCGGGAGCCGCACGGATGGTAAGTATGCTGCTCCCCGCTACACTGTCCCGGCAGCCATAGTAACCACTCTAAAAAAGCTAAACGTCGGATCCGGCAATGTGCCGAAACGACGTTTAGCTTAAAGAGGACCTTTCACCAGAATTAAACTTCTAAAGTTACTATACAGACATGTAGAGCGGCGCCCAGGGACCCCCCTGCACTTACTGTTATACCTGGGCGCCGCTCCGTTCTCCCAGTATAGCCTCCGGTATCTTTACAGTTAGGCTCCACCCAGGGGAACCTGCCGGCGCCTCCTTCTCCCATGCTGCAGCGCTGGCCAATCACAGCGCTCACCTCTCTCTCAGGCTATGAGCTGAGCGCTGTGATTGGCCAGCGCTACAGCATGGGAGAATGAGCCGACGGCAGGTTCCCCTGGGTGGAGCCTAACTGTAAAGATACCGGAGGCAATTACGGGAGAACGGAGCGGCGCCCAGGTATAACAGTAAGTGCAGGGGGGTCCCTGGGCGCCGCTCTACATGCCTGTATAGTTACTTTAGAAGTTTAATTCTGGTGAAAGGTCCTCTTTAAGGCCGGATCCGGATCAATGCCTTTCAATGGGCATTAATTCCGGATCCGGCCTTGCGGCAAGTCTTCAGGATTTTTGGCCGGAGCAAAAAGCGCAACATGCTGCGGTATTTTCTTCGGCCAAAAAACGTTCCGTTCCGGAACTGAAGACATCCTGATTAGGGATGAGCGAACTCGAACTGTATAGTTCGGGTTCGTACCGAATTTTGGGGTGTCCGTGACACGGACCCGAACCCGGACATTTTCGTAAAAGTCCGGGTTCGGGTTCGGTGTTCGTCGCTTTCTTGGCGCGTTTGTGACGCTTTCTTGGCGCTTTTTGAAAGGCTGCAAAGCAGCCAATCAACAAGCGTCATACTACTTGCCCCAAGAGGCCGTCACAGCCATGCCTACTATTGGCATGGCTGTGATTGGCCAGAGCACCATGTGACCCAGCCTTCCGGCGTTCACATCCTGCTGCTGCTCGCCTGTCTGCGCTACAGCGTAACTTCGGCCTTCCCGCTCACCGCCTCATATGCGACGTGCCCACCAGGTGGAACTCCACCTTGCACATGCTGGACAGACTGTGCGAGCAGCAGCAGGCCATAGTGGAGTTTCAGCTGCAGCACGCACGGGTCAGTCGCACTACAGAACAGCACCACTTCACCACCAATGACTGGGCCTCCATGCGAGACCTGTGTGCCCTGTTGCGCTGTTTCGAGTACTCCACCATCATGGCCAGTGGCGATGACGCCGTTATCAGCGTTACAATACCACTTCTATGTCTCCTTGAGAAAACACTTAGGGCGATGATGGAAGAGGAGGTGGCCCAGGAGGAGGAGGAGGAGGAAGAGGGGTCATTTTTAGCACTTTCAGGCCAGTCTCTTCGAAGTGACTCAAAGGGAGGTTTTTGGCAACAGCAGAGGCCAGGTACAAATGTGGCCAGACAGGGCCCACTACTGGAGGACGAGGAGGACGAGGATGAGGAGGAGGTGGAGGAGGATGAGGATGAAGCATGGTCACAGCGGGGTGGCACCCAACGCAGCTCGGGTCCATCACTGGTGCGTGGCTGGGGGGAAAGGCAGGACAATGACGATACGCCTCCCACAGAGGACAGCTTGTCCTTACCCCTGGGCAGCCTGGCACACATGAGCGACTACATGCTGCAGTGCCTGCGCAACGACAGCAGAGTTGCCCACATTTTAACCTGTGCGGACTACTGGGTTGCCACCCTGCTGGATCCACGGTACAAAGACAATGTGCCCACCTTACTTCCTGCACTGGAGCGTGATAGGAAGATGCGCGAGTACAAGCGCACGTTGGTAGACGCGCTACTGAGAGCATTCCCAAATGTCACAGGGGAACAAGTGAAAGCCCAAGGCCAAGGCAGAGGAGGAGCAAGAGGTCGCCAAGGCAGCTGTGTCACGGCCAGCTCCTCTGAGGGAAGGGTTAGCATGGCAGAGATGTGGAAAAGTTTTGTCAACACGCCACAGCTAACTGCACCACCACCTGATACGCAACGTGTTAGCAGGAGGCAACATTTCACTAACATGGTGGAACAGTACGTGTGCACACCCCTCCACGTACTGACTGATGGTTCGGCCCCATTCAACTTCTGGGTCTCTAAATTGTCCACGTTGCCAGAGCTAGCCTTTTATGCCTTGGAGGTGCTGGCCTGCCCGGCGGCCAGCGTTTTGTCTGAACGTGTATTCAGCACGGCAGGGGGCGTCATTACTGACAAACGCAGCCGCCTGTCTACAGCCAATGTGGACAAGCTGACGTTCATAAAAATGAACCAGGCATGGATCCCACAGGACCTGTCCGTCCCTTGTCCAGATTAGACATTAACTACCTCCCCTTAACCATATATTATTGGACTCCAGGGCACTTCCTCATTCAATCCTATTTTTATTTTCATTTTACCATTATATTGCGAGGCTACCCAAAGTTGAATGAACCTCTCCTCTGTCTGGGTGCCGGGGCCTAAATATATGCCAATGGACTGTTCCAATGTTGGGTGACGTGAAGCCTGATTCTCTGCTATGACATGCAGACTAATTCTCTGCTGACATGAAGACAGATCCTCTGTTACGGGACCTCTCTCCTCTGCCTGGGTGCTGGGCCTAAATATCTGACAATGGACTGTTGCAGTGGTGGCTGACGTGAAGCCTGATTTTCTGCTATGACATGCAGACTGATTCTCTGCTGACATGAAGCCAGATCCTCTGTTACGGGACCTCTCTCCTCTGCCTGTGTGCTGGGCCTAAATATATGCCAATGGACTGTTGCAGTGGTGGCTGACGTGAAGCCTCATTCTCTGCTATGACATGCAGACTAATTCTCTGCTGACATGAAGCCAGATTGTCTGTTACGGGACCTCTCTCCTCTGCCTGGGTGCTGGGCCTAAATTTATGAAAATGGACTCTTACAGTGGTGGGTGACGTGAAGCCTGATTCTCTGCTATGATATGAAGACTGATTCTCTGCTGACATGAAGCCAGATTGTCTGTTACGGGACCTCCCTCCTCTGCCTGGGTGCTGGGCCTAAATATATGCCAATGGACTGTTGCAGTGGTGGCTGATGTGAAGCCTCATTCTCTGCTATGACATGCAGACTAATTCTCTGCTGACATGAAGCCAGATTGTCTGTTACGGGACCTCTCTCCTCTGCCTGGGTGCTGGGCCTAAATTTATGAAAATGGACTGTTGCAGTGGTGGGTGACGTGAAGCCTGATTCTCTGCTATGATATGAAGACTGATTCTCTGCTGACATGAAGCCAGATTGTCTGTTACGGGACCTCTCTCCTCTGCCTGTGTGCTGGGCCTAAATATATGCCAATGGACTGTTGCAGTGGTGGCTGATGTGAAGCCTCATTCTCTGCTATGACATGCAGACTAATTCTCTGCTGACATGAAGCCAGATTGTCTGTTACGGGACCTCTCTCCTCTGCCTGGGTGCTGGGCCTAAATTTATGAAAATGGACTGTTGCAGTGGTGGGTGACGTGAAGCCTGATTCTCTGCTATGACATGAAGACTGATTCTCTGCTGACATGAAGCCAGATTGTCTGTTACGGGACCTCTCTCCTCTGCCTGGGTGCTGGGCCTAAATTTATGAAAATGGACTCTTACAGTGGTGGGTGACGTGAAGCCTGATTCTCTGCTATGATATGAAGACTGATTCTCTGCTGACATGAAGCCAGATTGTCTGTTACGGGACCTCTCTCCTCTGCCTGGGTGCTGGGCCTAAATTTATGAAAATGGACTCTTACAGTGGTGGGTGACGTGAAGCCTGATTCTCTGCTATGACATGAAGACTGATTCTCTGCTGACATGAAGCCAGATTGTCTGTTACGGGACCTCTCTCCTCTGCCTGTGTGCTGGGCCTAAATATATGCCAATGGACTGTTGCAAAGGTGGCTGATGTGAAGCCTCATTCTCTGCTATGACATGCAGACTAATTCTCTGCTGACATGAAGCCAGATTGTCTGTTACGGGACCTCTCTCCTCTGCCTGGGTGCTGGGCCTAAATTTATGAAAATGGACTGTTGCAGTGGTGGGTGACGTGAAGCCTGATTCTCTGCTATGACATGAAGACTGATTCTCTGCTGACATGAAGCCAGATTGTCTGTTACGGGACCTCTCTCCTCTGCCTGGGTGCTGGGCCTAAATTTATGAAAATGGACTCTTACAGTGGTGGGTGACGTGAAGCCTGATTCTCTGCTATGACATGAAGACTGATTCTCTGCTGACATGAAGCCAGATTGTCTGTTACGGGACCTCTCTCCTCTGCCTGGTGCTGGGCCTAAATTTATGAAAATGGACTGTTGCAGTGGTGGGTGACGTGAAGCCTGATTCTCTGCTATGATATGAAGACTTATTCTCTGCTGACATGAAGCCAGATCCTCTGTTACGGGACCTCTCTCCTCTGCCTGGGTGCTGGGCCTAAATTTATGAAAATGGACTCTTACAGTGGTGGCTGACGTGAAGCCTGATTTTCTGCTATGACATGCAGACTGATTCTCTGCTGACATGAAGCCAGATCCTCTGTTACGGGACCTCTCTCCTCTGCCTGTGTGCTGGGCCTAAATATATGCCAATGGACTGTTGCAGTGGTGGCTGACGTGAAGCCTCATTCTCTGCTATGACATGCAGACTAATTCTCTGCTGACATGAAGTCAGATTGTCTGTTACGGGACCTCTCTCCTCTGCCTGGGTGCTGGGCCTAAATTTATGAAAATGGACTGTTGCAGTGGTGGGTGACGTGAAGCCTGATTCTCTGCTATGACATGAAGACTGATTCTCTGCTGACATGAAGCCAGATTGTCTGTTACGGGACCTCTCTCCTCTGCCTGGGTGCTGGGCCTAAATTTATGAAAATGGACTCTTACAGTGGTGGGTGACGTGAAGCCTGATTCTCTGCTATGACATGAAGACTGATTCTCTGCTGACATGAAGCCAGATCCTCTGTTACGGGACCTCTCTCCTCTGCCTGGGTGCTGGGCCTAAATATCTGACAATGGACTGTTGCATTGGTGGCTGACGTGGAGCCTCATTCTTTGCTATGACATGCAGACTAATTCTCTGCTGACATGAAGCCAGATTGTCTGTTACGGGACCTCTCTCCTCTGCCTGGGTGCTGGGCCTAAATTTATGAAAATGGACTGTTGCAGTGGTGGGTGACGTGAAGCCTGATTCTCTGCTATGACATGAAGGCTGATTCTCTGCTGACATGAAGCCAGATTGTCTGTTACGGGACCTCTCTCCTCTGCCTGGGTGCCGGGGCCCTAAATATCTGAGAATGGACTGTTCCAGTGGTGGGTGACGGGAAGCCAGATTCTCTGCTATGGGACCTCTCTCCAATTGATTTTGGTTAATTTTTATTTATAAAATTTTTATTTTAATTCATTTCCCTATCCACATTTGTTTGCAGGGGATTTACCTACATGTTGCTGCCTTTTGCAGCCCTCTAGCCCTTTCCTGGGCTGTTTTACAGCCGTTTTAGTGCCGAAAAGTTCGGGGTCCCCATTGACTTCAATGGGGTTCGGGTTGGGGACGAAGTTCGGATCGGGTTCGGATCCCGAACCCGAACATTTTCGGGAAGTTCGGCCGAACTTCTCGAACCCGAACATCCAGGTGTTCGCTCAACTCTAATCCTGATGCATCCTGAATGGATTTCACTCCATTCAGAATGCATTAGGATAAAACTGATCAGGATTCTTCCGGCATAGAGCCCCGACGACGGAACTCTATGCCGGAAGACAAGAACGCAAGTGTGAAAGAGCCCTTATACTGAGAAAGGTATGTGAAATACCTCATCAACAGAAAAAAGAAACCTGTACCTCTAGTGCCACCTATAGGTAGCTACCCTGTAAATTATTGTCCAACCCATTATAGAAACTTTAGATATGACTAGGTACATCAGGAAAACAACAGACACCTCTCTGTAGACATCACTGTTTTGGATTTTTTGCTGCTATAGGGAGTATTACAGGCAATCCTCACTGGGGAAAGTATGCAAAACAGCTCTTTTCCAGAAGGAGAAAAAAAACGGAGCCCTAGTCTAAACTGATGAGGAGCTGCAATTCTGAAACAGTGCCGTCTACAGATGAGTGTCTCTGGGTTGACTGCTATACCTAGTCTTGTATCAAGGCTCTATAATGGGTCTGACAGTAGCTCACAGGGTTGCTACCAGGGACATAGCTCTAGGGGGTGCAGAGGTAGCAGTCGCTACCGAGCCCAGGAGCCTGAGGGGGCTCAAAGACCCTTGTGTTGGAATTTTAAAAATGATAAATTAGCATTTTTGTTGCTGATCCCCCCAGGAAAAATGTAAAATCCAACAATCTCATTAGTTTTTCAGATTCATGGGATGCAAAATTTAGGAGTGTGGAGGTCTAGAAATAGAAGTCAGTTTTCCTAGGAAGGCAGGATTCATAGCTGTTGAGAAAGAGCATCATGTCATCTCAAAGTCTTCTTAATTTTGGCTTTAAGAAAACAAGCAAACAAGATGGGGCCAATGTGTCTCGAAGTCAAAGCCCCTGCGATAGTAGAAGCTCAAATCCTACTGCTCCATCAAAAGACAAAAAGTATGATACCGAGAAGAGAAAGAGAGCATTTCTACCTCACTGGAAGGATTCTTGGCCTTGGCTTGTTTTGAAGGAGAGCGATGGGGAAGAAAAGATGTATTGTGAAATTTGCTTAAAATACCCTACCATAGCAAAGAGTCACTCTGGATCTGGTAGGAATGCCTTTGTAAGTGGCTGTGATAAATTTCGCACTGAACCAATTAAAGCTCACGAAACAAGCAAAGCCTACATGGCATGCTGCTCGTGGTTCAAACAAGAAAATAAAAAAGCACTTGTGCAGTCTGAGGGATCAGCAAGTAGCAGTGCCAGTTCAGTTAGTCCGGACAAGGAGCGCAGCGGTGGGGGAGGACGCTCATGAAGAGGCTTGGCTGGGCAGGACTGGTGAGGAAAGGGTCAGTGGGGAGTGGGGGCGGGAGCGAAGGTGAGGCGCGAGTTGCTGGGGCGACGGGGGGCGTGGCCGGAGGTGAGAAGGAGGAAGAAGGCGGAAGTGTGAGCAGTGCTGGCCAGGAGACGGAATCGAACGGACGCAGCATGTCGGCGCCGGTGATGTCAGTTGAGGAGATGTTGGAGAGGTTGAGGAGAGAAGCGGAGGTGAGGGGGCCTGGCTGGCTGCAGGAGCAGGTTGGTGCCTGAAGTGGAGCTGGGGCGGATGGCGGGTCCGTTTAAAGAGCCGCCGATTGGGGGGTTGAGGGTGTCTCCGCTGGGGGTAGTGCCGAAGAAAGAGCCGGACAAGTTTCGGCTCATTCATCATTTGTCTTACCCGAAAGGTGCGTCGGTCAATGATGGTATAGATCCTGATCTTTGTTCGGTGGTCTACACCTCATTTGATGCGGCTGTGAAGTGGGTGAGGCGGTTGGGGCGGGGGGCATTGATGGCTAAGGTGGATGTGGAGGCGGCTTTTCGCTTGCTTCCGGTACACGTGGAGAGCATGGGGTTGTTGGGTTGTTTTTGGGATGGGGAATATTTTGTGGATAGGTGCTTGCCGATGGGCTGCTCTCTTTCGTGTGCATACTTTGAGACTTTTAGCTCCTTTTTGGAATGGGTAGTGGTGGAAGTTTCCGGGTGTTCATCAGTTATCCATTATTTAGACGATTTTTTATGTTTAGGGCCGGCGAATTCGCGGGTTTGTTCTTTGTTGCTGCAGACAGTGCAGTCGGTTTTTGCGCGCTTTGGGGTACCGTTGGCGCAGGAGAAGACGTTGGGTCCGGTGACGGAATTGTGTTTTTTGGGGATTGTGATAGATACGGAACGGATGGAGTGTAGGCTTCCCCAGGATAAGTTGGTGGATTTGCGTCAGGAGATTGATAGGGCCATTGGGAGGGAGAAGATTAGGTTGCGGGAGTTGCAGTCATTGTTAGGTAAATTGAATTTTGCGTGTCAAATTATGCCTATGGGTAGAATTTTTTGTAGAAGATTGGCCGCGGCTACGGCGGGGGTGTCGGTGCCGTATCATTTTATCAGGTTACGTAAAGAGTTAAAAGGGGATCTGAGGGTGTGGGCAGAGTTTTTGGGTCAGTACAATGGTAGGTCTTTGGTGATGGCGGAGTTGTGTGATAGCGTGGAGTTTGAGTTATATACTGACGCGTCCGGGGGGGTGGGTTTTGGTGCCTATTGCCAGGGACAATGGTGTGCGGGCGTGTGGCCAGAGTCGTGGGTAAGTCGTGGGTGGGTAAGAAACATGGCCTTGTTGGAACTTTTTCCCATTGTGATGGCGGTGGTGTTGTGGGGCGAGAAATGGGAAAACAGGAAGGTGCGCTTTCATTGTGACAATTTGGGGGTGGTTCAGGCTATCAACAGTTTGTCCGCATCTTCCCCGCCGGTGGTTAGGCTGTTACAGTTTTTGGTATTGCGGTGTTTGTCGATTAACGTGTGGTTGGTGGCGGAACATGTGGCTGGAGTGGCTAATTCAGTGGCGGATTCTCTTTCTCGTTTGCAGTGGGAGCGGTTCCGGCTTCTTGCGCCAGAAGCGGAGGTGGAGGGTCTGGAGTGTCCGGCGTGGCTGTGGGCGATCCTGGAGGAGAAGTGATGGGGTTGTTGAGGGATTCGTTGAGTCCGGGTACTTGGAGGGAGTATGGTAAGGCGTGGACGACCTGGGAGGCGTGGAATGGGACTTGGGGAGCTGGCGGAGTGGATGGTGAGGTGCGGTTGTTGATGTTGTTGGGGCAGTTGAAGAGTGAGGGGTGGTCGGTGTCCAAGGTGAATCATCTGGTTTCAGGTATAGCGTTTGGTTGTAAGTGGCGGGGGCTACCTGATTTGACTAAGTGTTTTTTGGTGCAACAGGTTTTGAAGGGTTGGCGTAGGGGTGCAGGCAGGGTGCCGGATTGTCGGAGGCCGGTGTCTTTTGAGTTGTTGGTGCGAATGGGGGACAGGTTGAGTGGTGTTTGTAGTTCAGGGTGGGAGCTAGGGCTGTTTAAGGCGGCTTTTGCTTTGGCGTTTTTTGGGGCTTTCCGCTTGGGGGAGTTGGTGTGTGATAGTGTTAGGAGAGCGGGGGGCCTTAGGAGTGAGGATGTTGAGTGGGTGGGGGATAGGTTGCTTATTCGGATTCGCAGGTCAAAAACGGATCAGGAGGGTAGGGGGCTGCGTTTTACGTTGTTTGCTGTGCCGGGGTGTAGTATGTGCCCGGTGAGGTGTGCGGTATCGTATGGCGCGAGGCTGCAGAGGGACGAGGTCCCGTTTTTGAGGCATGAGGACGGTTCCTTTTTGTCTCGGTTTCAGTTTCTGGTGGTCTTTAGAAAATGTTTGAAGGTTTTGGGGGTGCCGGTCAGAGATTATTCGGGGCATTCATTCAGAATTGGTGCGGCAACTGAGGCAGCCAGGTTGGGCGCCAGTGAGGAGGTGATTAGGAGGATTGGGCGTTGGGAGTCGGTTCGCTTTAAATCGTATGTGCGGCCTGCATTGTTGTAAGGTACGGATGTGGGGGGTGATGTTGATTTTGTTCTTTTGTGTTCACAGGTCGGAGGATGGCGGCGTTGGTGTGGATTTTGGGGCACTCCTATGTGTTCTGGGGCGCGATCAGAGCGGATGTGAGGCCGAGTGGGCGGCAGTTGGGTGTGAGTCCGGAGTTGGCTACGGTCAGGTGGTGTAATGACCGGCAACACACACAGGGAGGAAAACAGGGAAAGCCCTGCACAAGGGAGAGGGAAAGGTGGTGACCCCTAACTCACCTTGCAGCTGGTACCTGCCTGCCCTGTCGTCCCTAGACGGGTTCCTCACCCGTGCGGCGATCACGTGCCTAAACCCTGGCTTTCCCTGAAATGAGCCCTAGATAATGAACGGGCCGGTGGGATCGCTAGTCCGCACCACTGCACTAAGAGGGAAACACCAGGGAGAGGACAGACAAACACAGACAAACACAAACACCCAGGTGGACGGCAACAATTGTCCACAAAGGTCCAACAGGGATCCGGAGGGTAGCGTTCTAAGGCAACACTCAGAGAACGCAGCAACACAGCTCCAGTGGGTCAGAATAGATGTCCAGGCAGGAAGCTCTATATCTGGCAACCAGAGAAGTGTGAGAGGGGAATATAAGGAGGATTGGGAGTGCTGGACAAGGAACAGCTGAGAGAAAGAGCTACGGATCCCTGAGTGAGCCAAAAGGGTTTGTAAAGCAAACCCAGAAAGCTACAATAAGGAAACTTCCCTATCTGACATAGAGCGTGCAGCCAACCGCTGCGACCTCCTGACCCCGGGTACAACGGAGTCAGGCGTGGCTCTTGACACCCTCGTGACAGTACCCCCCTCTCTACGAGGGGCCTCCGGACACTCAGGGCCAGGTCTCTCAGGATGAGAGGCATGAAAAATCCGGACTAGCCTGTCGGCGTTTACCTCAGACGCAGGAACCCACATTCTTTCCTCGGGACCGTAACCTCTCCAGTGCACCAGATATTGGAGAGAGCGGCGGACCCGACGAGAATTAACAATTTTGGATATCTGAAATTCCAAACTACCATCCACGACAACAGGAGGGGGTGGCAGCGGTGACGGTTCTAGAGGTGGAACATATTTTTTGAGTAACGACTTATGAAAGACATTATGGATTTTAAAAGTCTGAGGTAACTCCAGGCGAAAAGCCACGGGGTTGATGATGGCTACAATCTTGTAAGGACCAATAAACCTAGGACCCAGTTTCCAAGAGGGAACCTTCAACTTGATATTCCTTGTAGACAGCCACACATAGTCATTCACTCCTAGGTCCGGACCTGGCGACCGTCTCTTATCAGCCATGCATTTGTATTTACCTCCCATATTTTTCAAGTTAGCTTGCACCTTCTGCCATACTGATAAGAGATGACGAAAACCGTTCCTCTTCGGGAACCCCAGAAGACCCCCCCTCTTTGAAAGTACAGAATTGGGGATGAAAACCATATGCACCAAGAAAAGGTGACTTGCCAGTGGATTCCTGACGGCGATTATTTATGGCAAACTCAGCTAACGGTAAATATGACGACCACAACTCTTGGTTTTCAGACACAAAACATCTTAGATATGTCTCCAGGTTTTGGTTGGTACGCTCAGTCTGTCCATTCGACTGAGGATGGAAAGCAGAGGAAAAGGACAAGTGAACCCCTAAACGGGAACAAAAAGCTTTCCAAAATTTAGAAATAAACTGGGTTCCCCGGTCCGAAACAACATCGGAGGGGACCCCGTGAAGCTTCACGATCTCACTGACGAATACCTGAGCAAGAGTTTTAGCATTAGGTAGTGCGGGTAACGCAATAAAGTGTGCCATTTTGCTAAACCTGTCCACTACTACCAAAATCACTGTTTTACCCGCAGACAAAGGTAAGTCAGTGATAAAATCCATAGACAGATGTGTCCATGGTCTATTGGGAATGACGAGTGGTAATAGAGACCCTGCAGGACGTGTATGTGAAACTTTTGCGCGCGCACAGGTAGAACAAGAAGACACAAAATCCAATACATCCTGACGCAACCTTGGCCACCAAAAACGACGAGACAATAGCTCTAAGGTTGCTTTACTACCCGGGTGCCCAGCAAGTGCCGAATTATGATGTTCCTTTAATAATTCGAGACGTAGGTTCAACGGTACAAACAACTTCTCTGAAGGGCAAGAGACCGGGGCGTCCCCCTGGGCCTCTAACACCTTCCCCTCCAAGGCAGAGTGTACCGCAGAGACAACTACTCCTCTTTGTAGAATGGGTACCGGATCACTCACATTACCCCCTCCAGGAAAACAACGAGATAGTGCATCAGCCTTGGTATTCTTTACCCCAGGACGATAGGTAATCACAAAGTTAAACCTGGTAAAAAATAGCGACCACCTAGCCTGTCTAGGGGTGAGACGCTTAGCTGATTCGAGGTACAGCAGATTTTTGTGGTCCGTAAACACAGTGACGGGGTGGACTGCCCCCTCTAAAAAGTGACGCCACTCCTCAAACGCAAGTTTAATAGCTAACAGTTGCCTATTGCCAATATCGTAGTTCTGTTCCGCTGCAGATAGTTTTTTAGAAAAGAAAGCACAAGGACGCCATTTGCCAGGAGACGGACCCTGAGACAGCACAGCCCCCACTCCCACCTCTGATGCATCGACTTCAACAATAAAAGGCTGAGAGACATCAGGTTGGACTAGTACAGGTGCTGAGGTAAACCTCTCTTTTAGAGAGGAAAAAGCAACTTTAGCGGCGTCAGACCATTTAGAAAAATCAGTCCCCTTCCTAGTCATGTCAGTAAGGGGTTTTACGATCACCGAATAATTTTTAATGAATTTCCTATAGAAATTCGCAAAGCCCAAGAACCGTTGTAGTGCTTTGAGGTTCTCAGGAAGATCCCAATCCAAAATTGCCTGGACCTTCCTAGGATCCATACGGAAACCTGACGCAGATAAATAATAACCTAGGAATTGTATCTCCTGAACGGCAAAAACACATTTTTCAATTTTAGCATATAATTCATTCGTCCGTAGGACCTGTAGTACTTGTCTGACATGCTCCTCATGTGTTTTCAGATCAGACGAATAAATTAAGATATCATCTAGGTATATTACCACAAACCTGCCGATTAGATGACTAAAAATGTCATTAACGAAATGTTGAAAGACGGCAGGAGCATTGGTCAGGCCGAAAGGCATAACTAGATTTTCATAATGCCCCTCAGGGGTGTTAAAAGCTGTCTTCCACTCATCCCCCTCCTTGATACGAATCAGATTGTAGGCCCCCCTAAGATCGAGTTTGGAGAACCACCTAGCACCCGCAATCTGGTTAAACAGGTCAGGAATGAGAGGAAGAGGGTATGGGTCTCGGATGGTTATCCGATTTAATTCACGAAAATCTAGGCAAGGACGCAGGCCCCCATCTTTCTTTTTAACAAAGAAAAACCCTGCAGCCACGGGTGAAGAAGAGGGTCTGATGTGTCCCTTAGCCAAACTCTCGGAGATATAATCCTTCATGGCTTGTCTCTCTGGACCTGAAAGATTATATAACCTGGTCTTGGGTAATTTTGCGCCGGGAATGAGGTTAACCGGGCAATCATAAGGACGATGAGGTGGTAACTTCTGACAACCCTTTTCAGAAAAACGTCCTCAAAGTCCGAAACAAATGTAGGTAGGGTAGTTATGGAGGCGACTAAGCAATTGCTATTTAAGCAATTTTCTCTGCACGGCTCACTCCACTCCAATATCTCCCTGGCCTGCCAATCCACCACTGGATTGTGCGCTACCAACCAGGGTAGGCCCAGCACCACCGGAGTGGGAAGCCCCTCCAGAACATAACATGAAAGCATCTCGTTATGGTGGTCCCCTACCCGAAGGTGTAAATTATGAACGATGTGGGTGAGGTTTCTCTGAGACAGAGGAGCAGAATCTATAGCAAATATGGGAATAGGTCTCTGTAACGTACAGAGAGACAAACCCATAGTGCGGGCAAAATGGGCATCTATCAAATTTACCCCTGCTCCACTGTCTAGAAAGAAAGAAACAGTCTCTGTCTTATCACCAAAAACAATAACCGCTGGCAACAAAAATTGCGATGTACGTATGGAGGAAACGTATACCCCCCGGCTGACATCCTCCACACAGCCTGGGGTTAGTAGTTTTCCGACGTTTTTTTTGTTTCTGAGGAAAGAAGGACAGACGTTAATGAAATGACCCCTCTCCCCACAAAAAAAACAACCCCCACGCCTACGGCGAACCTCAGGAGGACGGACCTGACGAGTAGTTCCTCCTAGCTGCATAGGCTCGTCTATGTCCGTACAGACTAACTGCTGCTTGGGAGGGGTTATCAATGGCTCCGGTTTTTTCAACCTGTCCCTAAGGCGTCTATCTATACGGATAGAAAGGGACATAACTGCATCAAGGGAAAAGGGGGTCTCATACAATGCAAGCGCATCCTTAACCCTTTCGGATAACCCAGAGCAGAACTGACTCCTGAGAGCCGGGTCGTTCCATTGGGTATCCGTAGCCCACCTACGGAAGTCAGAGCAATACTCCTCTACCGGCCGCTCTCCTTGTAGGAGTCTCCGTAATTTTGATTCAGCCAGTGCGACTCGGTCAGGGTCGTCATATATGAGACCCAAGGCCCCGAAAAACTCATCCACTGACCGAAGAGCCTGGGAATCAGTAGGTAAAGAGAACGCCCAGGACTGCGGGTCCCCCTGCAGCAGGGAAATAACAACACCCACCCGCTGTTCTTCATTACCAGAGGAGTAAGGACGCAGTTTAAAGTATAGTTTACAGGCCTCACGGAACGTCAAAAACTTGTCCCTTCCCCCAGAAAATCTGTCAGGGAGAGGGACCTTGGGTTCCGCAACAACCTGGTTACTAGTAGCAACCGCTGGGCTTGCGGTCTGTTGTAATTGCTGCTGTTGCTGGAGGACCGACGCCTTCAATCCTGCCACCTCCAAAGACAGGCCATGAAATTGTTCGGACAGAGCAGCAATTGGATCCATACTGGATTCTAAGTAGGTAAAAAAAATTTTTTTTTTTTTTACCTACACAAAAATAAGGGCCAGATATAATGTAATGACCGGCAACACACACAGGGAGGAAAACAGGGAAAGCCCTGCACAAGGGAGAGGGAAAGGTGGTGACCCCTAACTCACCTTGCAGCTGGTACCTGCCTGCCCTGTCGTCCCTAGACGGGTTCCTCACCCGTGCGGCGATCACGTGCCTAAACCCTGGCTTTCCCTGAAATGAGCCCTAGATAATGAACGGGCCGGTGGGATCGCTAGTCCGCACCACTGCACTAAGAGGGAAACACCAGGGAGAGGACAGACAAACACAGACAAACACAAACACCCAGGTGGACGGCAACAATTGTCCACAAAGGTCCAACAGGGATCCGGAGGGTAGCGTTCTAAGGCAACACTCAGAGAACGCAGCAACACAGCTCCAGTAGGTCAGAATAGATGTCCAGGCAGGAAGCTCTATATCTGGCAACCAGAGAAGTGTGAGAGGGGAATATAAGGAGGATTGGGAGTGCTGGACAAGGAACAGCTGAGAGAAAGAGCTACGGATCCCTGAGTGAGCCAAAAGGGTTTGTAAAGCAAACCCAGAAAGCTACAATAAGGAAACTTCCCTATCTGACATAGAGCGTGCAGCCAACCGCTGCGACCTCCTGACCCCGGGTACAACGGAGTCAGGCGTGGCTCTTGACACCCTCGTGACAGGTGGTTAGGCGTCAGAGGTATGTTGTGGGGCGGAGTGTTGAGGGAGGTGCATCATTTTGTTCGTTTGGATCGTCCTCCTGATGTGTTGGTGTTGCACGTGGGGGGGAATGATTTAGGAAAGCGTCCGTTTAGGGAATTGGTTAGGGATGTCAAGTTTGACTTGCTCAGGATTTGGGCGTTGTTTCCGGGGGTGATTGTTGTCTGGTCTGACATTGTGCCGCGGAAGGTGTGGAGAGGTGCGAGGTCAGTAGAGAGCCTGAATAAGGCTAGGATAAAGGTAAACAGGGCGGTGGGCCGTTTTATGGCAAGGAATGGGGGTGTGGTGGTGCGGCATGAGGTATTGGAGAAGGGTGAGGGTGCGTTTTGGAGGGCAGATGGAGTACACCTGAATGCGGTGGGTACGGATTTGTGGGCTCTGGGGCTCCAGAGTGGAATGGAGATAGCTTTGCGGATGTGGAGGGACGCGCAGGGTTGAGGTAGTCAAGCTGCGCGTTCTTGGAGGCGGGGGAGGTCCTTGAAGTGGTGAAATATGGTGGTACCTGAGGATGGGAGGGCCCCGCGGGAGGGGCTGGACTCTCATTGAGGAGCTGGTAGGAACTAATTACGCGTCCATCAGTTGCTGCCTCCGAGCTCGGTTCAACGGCTGGGGGCAAGATGGAGACGCAGGTGTTCCAGTGTTTATAAAGTTATTGGGGCTTCTAGGACCTCCCTCGTCAGGGGTTAACTCATGTTATATTTATGTTGTATTTATTTAATAAACGGCTGCTGTGGCCGATTAAATCCAAGCAGTGGTGTGGTGTGTTTATTTATATGGGTTAGGGTGAGGGGTGGAGGTTATGGGATGGGTAGGCTTATAGGACTGAACGATTAGCCAATGCCTGCTTCAAGTTAGTCCGGACAAGGAGCGCAGCGGTGGGGGAGGACGCTCATGAAGAGGCTTGGCTGGGCAGGACTGGTGAGGAAAGGGTCAGTGGGGAGTGGGGGCGGGAGCGAAGGTGAGGCGCGAGTTGCTGGGGCGACGGGGGGCGTGGCCGGAGGTGAGAAGGAGGAAGAAGGCGGAAGTGTGAGCAGTGCTGGCCAGGAGACGGAATCGCCCACCCGCCCGACCCTATTGGAAGAGGTGGTGGAGAAGTTGGGGTTGTTATATGTCGCGGCAGTCGTGGAGGCGGGGGAGGTCCTTGAAGTGGTGAAATATGGTGGTACCTGAGGATGGGAGGGCCCCGCGGGAGGGGCTGGACTCTCATTGAGGAGCTGATAGGAACTAATTACGCGTCCATCAGTTGCTGCCTCCGAGCTGGGTTCAACGGCTGGGGGCAAGATGGAGACGCAGGTGTTCCAGTGTTTATAAAGTTATTGGGGCTTCTAGGACCTCCCTCGTCAGGGGTTAACTCATGTTATATTTATGTTGTATTTATTTAATAAACGGCTGCTGTGGCCGATTAAATCCAAGCAGTGGTGTGGTGTGTTTATTTATATGGGTTAGGCCTCATGCACACGACAGTTTTTTTTCACGGTCCGCAAAAACGGGGTCCGTGGGTCCGTGATCCGTGACCGTTTTTTCGTCCGTGGGTCTTTCTTGATTTTTGGAGGATCCACGGACATGAAAAAAAAGTTGTTTTGGTGTCCGCCTGGCCGTGCGGAGCCAAACGGATCCGTCCTGAATTACAATGCAAGTCAATGGGGACGGATCCGTTTGATGTTGACACAATATGGTGCCATTTCAAACGGATCCGTCCCCATTGACTTTCAATGTAAAGTCTGGAGTTCTTTTATACCATCGAATTGGAGTTTTCTCCAATCCGATGGTATATTTTAACTTGAAGCGTCCCCATCACCATGGGAACGCCTCTATGTTAGGATATACTGTCGGATATGAGCTACTTCGTGAACCTCAGATCCGACAGTATATTCTAACACAGAGGCGTTCCCATGGTGATGGGGAAGCTTCAGGTTAGAATACACTACAAACTTTGTACAAGACTGCCCCCTGCTGCCTGGCAGCACCCGATCTCTTACAGGGGTATATGATAGCACAATTAACCCCTTCAGGTGCGGCACCTAAAGGGGTTAATTGTACTATCATATTCCCCTGTAAGAGATCAGGGCTGCCAGGCAGCAGGGGGCAGCTCCCCCCCCCTCCCCAGTTTGAATATCGTTGGTGGCACAGTGTGCGCCCCCCATCGACCCACCTCCCTCCCTCTATTGTAATAAATCGTTGGTGGCACAGTGTGCCCCCACCATCGCCCCCCTCCCTCTCTCTATTGTATTAAATCGTTGGTGGCACAGTGTGCCCCCACCATCGCCCCCCCTCCCTCCCTCTATTGTATTAAATCGTTGGTGGCACAGTGTGCCAACCACCATCGCCCCCCCTCCCTCTATAGCAGTAACATTGGTGGCAGTGTGCGGTCTCCCATTCCCCCCCCCCATCATTGGTGGCAGCGGAGTTCCGATCGGAGTCCCAGTTTAATCGCTGGGGCTCCGATCGGTAACCATGGCAACCAGGACGCTACTGCTGCCCTGGTTGCCATGGTTACTTAGCAATAGTACAATTGTAGAAGATTCATACTTACCTGCTTGCTGCTGCGATGTCTGTGTCCGGCCGGGAGCTCCTCCTACTGGTAAGTGACAGGTCTGTGCGGCGCATTGCTAAAGAACTGTCACTTACCAGTAGGAGGAGCTCCCGGCCGGTCACAGACATCGCAGCAGCAAGCAGGTAAGTATGAATCTTCTACTGTTGTACTATTGCTAAGTAACCATGGCAACCAGGGCTGCAGTAGCTTCCTGGTTGCCATGGTTACCGATCGGAGCCCCAGCGATTAAACCGGGACTCCGATCGGAACTCCGCTGCCACCAATGATGGGGGGGGGGGAATGGGAGACCGCACACTGCCACCAATGTTACTGCTATAGAGGGAGGGGGGGGCGATGGTGGTTGGCACACTGTGCCACCAACGATTTAATACAATAGAGGGAGGGAGGGGGCGATGGTGGGGGCACACTGTGCCACCAACGATTTAATACAATAGAGAGAGGGAGGGGGGGGCGATGGTGGGGGCACACTGTGCCACCAACGATTTATTACAATAGAGGGAGGGAGGGGGGGGCGATGGTGGGCGCACACTGTGCCACCAACGATATTCAAACTGGGGAGGGGGGGGGGTCTGCCCCCTGCTGCCTGGCAGCCCTGATCTCTTACAGGGGAATATGATAGTACAATTAACCCCTTTAGGTGCCGCACCTGTAGTGTCCCACTAGGTAAAGGTGGGCACTGCAAAGGTTAATGTGTTTCATTGCATTAAATGTCATGTGTTTGTTTTTCCCTGTATTATCTGGGTGTCAGGCCTGTCAGGGTGTAGTTTAGCCTCCCAGACGTTAGAGGGAGCTGGAAAGCCCGAGTTACATATAGGAAGGCCCAGACAGGGAAGTGTTAGTTCATTCCAGGGGACTAGAGGAGTCAGCTCGTCCACCTGAAGCTCCTGAAGCTAGGATCAGCTCAGTAGAGATACCCCAGTGGCAGGAACCAACCTCCTGGGAGAAAGCTACCGTTTTCCACCTGATAAGAGGAGGCGACCCAGGGTAAGCAAAGTGACCCTGTAGGCAGAGGAACTTAGGAACCATAGCAAGTAGTATAATACCTGAGGAAGAAAGTAACCAAGGATATAAGCCACCCTTTTAGGCATCCGGGCCTTGGGAGATATAAAGCCAGAGCAGGAGTTCTATAAAGGACAGTGTACAATGATTCTGGGAAAAGTACAACCTGCTGCTGAGTGCTTGTGGAATTTACCCTCAGTGTAACTTGCACGACTATTGCCTGCCATATTTGTGAATAAGCCCCTTTTCGTGGAACTGTAATATAGAGACTGTGCTACACCTGCTGTACAAAGTTGGATTGTCCAGTAAAGTTTACGTTTTGGTTCACTATATACTTGTGTACCTTCATCATTCCAACCACCAACCGGCGTGCCACCGTCCAAAGGCACTGGCGTCACGAATACCACAGGGACCTTGCCCCAGGCACACAAAATACCTGTAACATCCAGGGCACCTCAACTACCATCAGGCCTGGTCCCTATCTACAGAGCGTGCCCCAGAGGAACTGTGTCTACCTCTCCTTCACTGCCACGCGCCTGCCCAGGGTTCCGCAAATATAGTGAGTACCCTCGATTGCCCATAACTGTGACCTCACTTCGTCATACCCTGCAGGTCTGGCGTGTTGCATAAATTGGCGTCACGAACAGGATACGAATATTCCTGCGCCATTGCGGATTTAAAAACTGTGTGCTGAAAATTGTCTTAAAGTGACATGCCCCAATTGTTTTATTGAAAATTGCTGGGCCAAAGTGAACTGTAATAATTGCGGTGTGAAGATTGTGCTATATGGACTGTTTTCTGCTTATTTGAGTCACCGCTTGCTGTCAGTAAATAGACAGCCATATTGCCCATTTAACCTGATTGGATTACAAGTGCGCCTCGTGGAGCTTTTTGGCGCGAAAAAAGAGGACTTTGGCGCGAAAAGAATCAGGCGGAGCCATCGCCCAACCAACCAGGAAGAAGAACCCCGCCTACCTGAGTCCCGGAGCTACGAGAGGCCGCGCCCACCTGCTGACGCGGTACACAGGACGTCCCGGCACCCGGAGCTGCGCATCTCGCGAGACTTGGAGCGAGCACCACCGGAGTGAGTACCAACTTTAAAAACCTTTACCGGCTTCTCCGCTTACCTGTCCGGAAGCTCCCCGACCCCTGCCAAGGCACCGGAGGGATCCCCGCTAGTCGTGAAAGACTTGTCAAAAAAAAAAAAGTTAAAGTTGCTGCCATAGCCGCTCCGGTCCGCTCCGCTACATTTAAAGGGCCATACCCACCTAGCAACGCCATGTCCGCAGTCGAGGAAATCGCACAGGCAGCCCCAGTCGTGCCTGCTGAAGTACCCGCAGCCGACTCTGGGCCCCCTGCCACCGCGGCACCGCCAAGCCTGATGCCGCTAACCATGCCGTACTATTTCGGGGCCCCCTGGTTCCCACGTTATTCAGGGGAAGCCCACAAGTTAAAAGACTTTAGGGAACAGATACTGGCTCTGTTCCGGCTTTATCCCATCAATGTTGAGCAGCAAATGGAGATCCTCTTAGCTCAGTTAGAAGGGGCCGCCCTGCAGGGAAGTAATGTCATGGCCCCGTTCTGAGAAAAATAGCCTGGAACAGATCTTTGAACGTTTGGGCACCACATTTGAAGTCCAGAACGGTGTCAGAAGTTAAAATGCGTTTCTTCAGCAGAAAACAGCAGCCTGGAGAGTCGCTCCGTGATTTTGCCCTGTCCTTACAGGAGACGCTGAGAGCTGTAGTCCAAGTGGATCCTAAAGAAGCTGAGGACCAGGACCGGACTCTTAGAGAGCAATTCATTGCAGGCATAAGTACTGAACATTTAAAGGGCCAGCTACGGATGTTGTCAGCTCAACACCCTCACTGTACATTCTTGGATTTTAAAGAATTGTCCATCAGCATACTGGGCCAGAACCCTGCTCCAGGGCCAGCAACCTTCCCTGAACCCCAGGCTTGTCAGCCAAAGACTATTAATGTGGGGTCTGCAGGAGTCGGTCAAGCCACCCAAGCTCCAGTCACAGATGTAGTGGCAGCACTAATGGAGCAAGTGAACTATCTTACTCTAAGTCTAGAGAAGGTGTGCAAAAAAATAGAGGAGTGGGAGAGACCATTGCTACTAGAAGATAAGGATCCTCTTCCTCCAAGGCTCCCACCTGCATATGGAGATGTGTATCCAAAAGAGCCTGATGGGCGACTGAAGTACCGGCCCAGAAGTAGAAAACAGCCTGTCTGCCAGCATTGCAAGAAATATGGACATACCGAATCCATGTGCTGGCAGTTAAACGACTAACCCCTGAGGCAGAGGACCGCCCCTCGGGAGGTAGAACAGAAGGTCCAAAGGATCCACACTGGATGCCTAAGTATGTCGGGTCCCGTCCGAAAATTAATATATGTATCAACGGGATATCCTTTGAAGCCCTGTTGGACACCGGGTCACAGGTCACCACCATTCAACGGCCTGCCTTTGACAAGTTCTGGGATCCAAGTCTCCTCACCCAGCCACCAGAGTCCTGGCTAGATATTATCGCTAGCAACGGTAAGCCAGTGAAAGTGCATGGGTATTGGGAACCTACTCTTCAGGTGGGAGAAGCCACCCTGCCACAGCAAGGCGTGATTGTGGTACAAGCCGGAGGTAAAGGAGGACACCCCGTGATCTTAGGGACTAATGTTCTTAAAAATTGTTACTCCGAAGTGCTTGAAGCATTGAACCAAACCATATCATCCGCCTCACCTGCTTCCAGAAGAGTTATTCAGAAAACTATTAGCGTGCTGTGCGCTCAACAAAGGTTCGCCAACAAGAAAGGAGAAATTTGCACTGTCCGGATCCGGGATAACCGGCCGGTGATTTTGCCTCCAAATTCCCAGATCATCCTGTGGTGCCGTGCTGTATTAGGGATCCAGGGCCAGGACTATCAAGCCCTAGTGGAACCTATTCCTATTAAGGATCATCCTTTCGTACGGACAGCCAAGAGCATGGTGACCGTGTCCCAAGGTAAAGTGCCTGTTCGTTTAATCAACTTTGGTGATCATCCCGTTACCCTCTTTAAACACTGCCCCGTTGCTCAGCTTTTACAGGTGTCTTTCCAGGATGTGATCCGTCTGCCTGCCACGGAGGCGTTCCAGACCGTGCAGAACAGCAGCACCCCTACGGCATCCTGGTGGGAAGAACTACATGTGGGGAACGAATCCACCCCAAGGGAGCAAATAGAGGGGGTCCTGAAGCTGGTGAAGGAGCACCACCAGGCTTTCAGCAAACACTCCACAGACTATGGAGAGGTCAGTGTGATCAAACATACCATACCCACTGGCTCTCACCCTCCTATTAAGGAGAGGCACAGACCCATACCACCTACTACCTATCAGTCTGTGAAAGAGATGATACAAGAGATGAAAGACTCTAATATAATCCGGGACAGCCATAGTCCCTGGGCTGCGCCCCTAGTACTTGTTCGGAAAAAAGATGGCGGCATAAGGTTCTGCGTGGATTACAGGAAAATTAATCAAATCACCCACACGGATGCATATCCATTGCCACGCATTGAGGAGTCCTTGACTGCCCTGGGGTCATCAGCCTATTTCTCCACCTTGGACTTAACCAGCGGGTACTGGCAGGTACCCATGGCCCCAGAAGATCGAGAAAAGACTGCTTTCACTACACCTATGGGCCTGTTTGAATTTAATTATATGCCATTTGGACTGTGTAATGCTCCAGGAACGTTCCAGAGGCTGATGGAACGTTGTTTAGGCCATAGGAATTTTGAGACGGTGCTATTATACCTGGATGACGTCATTATATACTCCAAGACGTATGAGGACCATCTAAAGCACCTGGGTGAGGTGTTTCAAGTTCTTTCTAAATATGGCCTCAAAATCAAGCCATCCAAGTGCCACCTGCTGAAACCAGCCGTCAGATATCTCGGGCACATTGTCAGCGCCGAAGGAGTACAGCCTGACCCTGACAAACTTGCTGCTGTCCGTAACTGGCCTACTCCTACGACCGTGAAAGAGGTGAGAAGCTTTCTCAGTTTTGCAGGGTACTATAGGCGATTCATCCCGCATTTTGCACAAATTGCGGATCCCATCCAGGAACTCTTGAGGGGGCATCCAAAAAAGAGCCCAAAGACTCCTATTCCTGTTGAATGGAATGAAGAGCGGGAAATTGACTTCCAACTCCTAAAGAAGAAGTTGACTGAACCCCCTGTTCTGGGTTACCCAGATTATCAGAAGCCATTCCACCTCTACACAGATGCCAGTAAAAGAGGCCTGGGGGCCGTGTTGGCTCAAGTGCAAGATAACAAAGAAAGGGTGATTGCCTATGCCAGCAGATCCCTGAAGGGAGCTGAGAAGAACGACCAGAATTACAGTTCTTTCAAGCTGGAGTTTCTTGCCTTAGTGTGGGCTGTGACCGAAAAGTTTAAGGACTATCTCGCTGCCACACCGTTTGTTGCCTTCACAGATAATAATCCCCTGGCACATCTGAATACAGCCAAATTAGGGGCACTGGAGCAAAGATGGGCCTCCCGCCTGGCCAACTATGATTTTACTGTGAAGTACCGGGCAGGCCGCTCCAATGAGAACGCTGATGCTCTGTCACGACTCCCCACTACAGAAGCCCCAGATGAACCGAAAGATGCCTGGGAAGAGGTGGAAATGCCAGCGTTCTATAATAAATTTACCCAGCAGGATAATATACGTACTGAAGATTCCCCTGCTGCTGATCCTTCCTCATCAGATGGTCCTGAGTCCAGAGGCGATCAAGAAAGATGGATTAAGCTCCAGTCCGAAAGTAGAGTCCTCGGTGAACTGCTTGACTTCCTTACTAGTGGAAAAGTCCCTGAGAGGATCCGCAGGAAGAGTGCAGACCCAGAGCTAGTGAGACTGTGGAGACATCGCCATCAACTATTCCTTCAAAAGGGCCTGTTGCTCAGAAGGAGTCTGGATCCAGTGTCCTATGATAGAGTGTATCAAATTCTCCTGCCACATCGGGATGCCAGCCTGGTGCTGGATATGTACCACAACCAGTCCGGACACTTCGGTGTGCAAAAGACTGAGGCCACCATTCGCAGAAGATTCTATTGGATCGGGATGAGAGAAGATATCGAGAAATGGTGCCGAGAATGCACCGCCTGTGCTGTGGGGCGAACTGAACGCCATGACCAGAGGGCGCCTCTCCATCCCATCGTAAGTAAGGCTCCTTTAGAACTTGTTGCCATTGATCATGTAAAGTTAGAGCCGAGTCGCTCAGGGTATACATATGCCATGACTATAATTGATCACTTCACTAAGTTTGTCGTAGCAGTGCCTGTGAAAGACCTGACAGCAAAGACCACAGCGGAGGCGTTCTGGAAGCATTTCCTGCTGCCCTACGGTTGCCCAGAAAGGATCCTCACCGATCAAGGGTCCGCATTTGAGTCACAGCTGTTCCATGAGATGTGCCTGCTACACAACTGCCAGAAGGTCCGGACCACCGCCTATCATCCGCAAGGTAACGGACTCTGTGAGAAAATGAATAAGACTCTCATTGAAATGCTGAGAGCAGTACCCCCTGAGACGAGGGGAGATTGGCCTACTTTGTTGCCGCAGCTTATGTACACTTACAACAACACCATCCACTGTTCCACCGGTTACACCCCGTTCTATTTGATGTTCGGCCGACAAGGGAGATTGCCTGCGGACCACTCCCTAGGGGTACAAGTGCCGGATGAGATCAACCCACTGCCCAAGACTGACTGGGTAGTGGAGCACCAAAGGCGTCTTCTTAATGCTAAGGAGATTGTCCAGGAACGGATGGAGATTGTCCGAGAAAGGCAGCAGAAAGACTTTGACCAGACTGCCCATGCGGGACCCCTGGCTCTGGGAGACAAGGTATGGTTGAAAAACAACCATCGGACCAGCAAGTTGGACAGCAAATGGGAAAGGATTCCCTACCTTATCACTGCCATACCTAATGCTGCGGCCCACATTTACCAGATCCCCAGGGAAGGAAGAAGTCCCCAAGTTGTTCACAGGAACCGCCTCAAGCCCTGTATAGCAGGAGAACCAGCGGCGGAGGAGATGGAACCGGAGCCTACTGAGGAAGAGTTGCCGGCTCCACCTATGGACCCTATGCAGGCTGTGGAGAACTTAATCCATGATAAAGAGCCGCTCCACTGGGCCCTCACGCCTTGGTTGAATTTATTGGTTCCTGCTCCTGTTCCTGTTAGCCCTCAGCCTCCTGAAGAAGCTCCAGAGGCAATGGGCTCCTCTGACATTCCTGAAGCCAGGCAGGAAGAATCCCTGCCAGTAAGGAGGTCTACCCATTCTACCAGGGGGCATCGTCCTGTGAGGTTCGTGGACTACGTTATGGGACCAGGTAGCCCCTCACGGGAAACCCCTGTTTAACCATTACAAGCCTGGGTACGGACTCATGTTGTTCTTTGAGCCTCCAAGGACTTATGTTTATCTACGTTTTATATGGACTATCCTGGTTTATTGATACGCTGTGCCAGGTCAGCGCCCCTGTTCCCTCACATTATCCTGAGAGAAGAGAACGACGCCCCTTGTCATCACTCCTTTCAGTACATTTAATAACTGTTAAATTGTTGATGTGGTGAATATTGCATATGTATGTTCTCTGCTATCTTTCAGGTTGCCGTTCCAGATGGGCGGACCCTCCATGTTGCGCCGAGGACGGGCAACGTTATAGCGTGGGGGTATGTAGTGTCCCACTAGGTAAAGGTGGGCACTGCAAAGGTTAATGTGTTTCATTGCATTAAATGTCATGTGTTTGTTTTTCCCTGTATTATCTGGGTGTCAGGCCTGTCAGGGTGTAGTTTAGCCTCCCAGACGTTAGAGGGAGCTGGAGAGCCCGAGTTACATATAGGTGTCACGAGGGTGTCAAGAGCCACGTCTGACTCCGTTATACCCGGGGTCAGGAAGTCGCAGCGGGTGGCTGCGCGCTCTATGTCTAAAGATCACGGTGTTTCTTAGTGTTTGTTTTCTGTGTTTGCCTTACTATCCTTTTTGTCTCACTCAGGGATCCGTAGCTTCTCCTCCTCAGCTGTTTCTTGTCTGCCACTCCCAAACCCCTTATATTCTCCTCTCACACTTCTCTTGTTGCCAGTTATAGAGCTTCCTGCCTGGACATCTATGCTGACCCACTGGAGCTGAGAATCTGGTTGTTGTTCCAGAGTGCTACCCTCCGGATCCCTGTTGGGCTTTTGTTGTCTCCTGTTGTTGCCCACCTGGGATTATATGTTTAGTTTGTATTGTCTGTCCTCCCCTTGGTGTTTTCCTCTAGAGCTAGTGGTGCGGACTAGTGTTCCCACCGCCCTGTTCACTATCTAGGGCTCATCCTAGGGAAAGCCAGGGTTTTAGGCACGTGATCGGCGTACGGGTGAGGAACCCGTCTAGGGACGACAGGGCAGCCAGGTGCCAGACGCAAGGTGAGTCAGGGGTCACCACCTTCCCTCTCACTAGGGCAGGGCCTCCCTCTTTTCCTCCCTCCGTGTCACGTATGTGACAGTTACGCCGATCGTGATATTATAACTGGCCCTTATTTTTTTGAGAAAAAATAAATAAAATAATATATATATATTTATTTTTTTTCTCTACTTAGAATCCAATATGGATCCTATTGCTGCTTTGGCAAAACAGCTTCAAGGCCTGTCTTTGGAGGTGGCAGGATTGAAGGCGTCTGTCCTCCAACAGCAGCAGCAAATGCAGCAGACCGTAAGCCCAGCGGTTGCTATGGGTAACCAGGTTGTTACAGAACCCAAGGTTGTTCTTCCTGACAGATTCTCTGGGGGAAGGGACAAATTTGTGTTGTTCCGTGAGGCCTGCAAATTATATTTTAAGCTGCGCCCTTACTCCTCAGGTAATGAAGAACAGCGGGTGGGGATTGTTATTTCCCTGCTTCAGGGGGACCCGCAATCCTGGGCGTTCTCGTTACCCCCTGGTTCCCAGGCTCTCCGGTCAGTGGAGGGATTTTTTGGGGCTTTGGGTCTCATATATGATGACCCTGACCGTGTCGCCCTGGCTGAGTCGAAGTTACGGAGACTCCTACAGGGAGATCGGCCAGCAGAGGAATATTGCTCAGAGTTCCGCAGGTGGGCTACGGATACTCAGTGGAACGACCCGGCTCTCAGGAGTCAGTTCTGCTCTGGGTTATCTGAAAGGGTTAAGGATGCGCTGGCGCTGTATGAGACCCCCCTTTCCCTTGATGCTGTTATGTCCCTCTCTATCAGGATAGATAGACGTCTTAGGGAGAGATCGAAAATTCCTGAGCAATCGGTAACCTCTCCCAAGCAGCAGTTAGTCTGTACGGACTTGGATGAGCCTATGCAGCTAGGAGGAACTTCTCGTCAGGTCCGTCCTCCTGAGGTTCGCCGTAGGTGGGGGGCTTGTTTTTTCTGTGGGGGGAAGGGTCATTTCATTAATGTCTGTCCCTCCTTTCCCAAAAACAAAAGACCGTCGGAAAACTACTAACCCCAGGCTGTGCGGAGGATGTCAGCCGGGGGGTATACGTTTCCTCCATACGAACATCTCAATTTGTGTTGCCAGCGGTTATTGTTTTTGGTGTTAAGACGGAGTCTATTTCTTTTTTTCTAGACAGTGGTGCAGGGGTAAATTTGATAGATGCCCATTTTGCCCGCACTATGGGTTTGTCTCTCTGTACGCTGCAGAGACCCATTCCCATATTCGCTATTGACTCTGCTCCTCTGTCTCAGAGAAACCTCACTCACGTTGTCCATAACTTACATCTTCGGGTAGGGGACCACCATAAGGAGCGTCTTTCATGTTACGTTCTGGAGGGCCTTCCCTCTCCTGTGGTATTGGGTCTTCCCTGGTTGGTAGCGCACAATCCAGTGGTGGATTGGCAGGCCAGGGAGATATTGGAGTGGAGTGAGCATTGCAGAGAGAATTGCTTAAATAACAATTGCTTAATCGCCTCCATAGCTTCCCTACCTACATTTATTTCGGACTTTGAGGACGTTTTTTCTGAAAAGGGTTGTCAGAAGCTACCACCTCATCGTCCTTATGATTGCCCGGTTAACCTGATTCCCGGTGCAAAATTACCCAAGTCCAGGTTGTATAATCTTTCGGGTCCCGAGAGACAAGCCATGAAAGATTATATCTCCGAGAGTCTGGCCAAGGGACACATCAGACCCTCTTCTTCACCCGTGGCTGCAGGGTTTTTCTTTGTTAAAAAGAAAGATGGGGGCCTGCGTCCTTGCCTAGATTTCCGTGAGCTAAACCGGATAACCGTCCGAGACCCATACCCTCTTCCTCTCATTCCTGACCTTTTTAATCAGATTGCGGGTGCTAGGTGGTTCTCCAAACTTGATCTTAGGGGGGCCTACAATCTGATTCGTATCAAGGAAGGGGATGAGTGGAAGACAGCTTTTAACACCCCTGAGGGGCATTACGAAAATTTAGTCATGCCTTTCGGTCTGACCAATGCCCCTGCTGTCTTCCAACATTTCGTTAATGATATTTTTAGTCATCTCATCGGCAGGTTTGTAGTCATATACCTAGATGATATCTTAATTTATTCGGCTGATCTGAAAACACATGAAGTACATGTCAGGCAAGTACTGCAGGTCCTACGGACGAATAAATTATATGCGAAAATTGAAAAATGTGTCTTCGCCGTTCAGGAAATACAATTCCTGGGATATCTATTATCTGCTTCAGGTTTCCGTATGGATCCTGGGAAGGTCCAGGCAATTTTAGATTGGGATCTTCCTGAGAACCTTAAAGCTCTACAACGGTTTTTGGGTTTCGCAAATTTCTACAGAAAGTTTATTAAAAATTATTCAGTGATCGTTAAACCCCTTACTGACATGACTAGGAAGGGGACTGATTTTTCTAAATGGTCTGACGCCGCTAAAATTGCATTTTCCTCTCTAAAAGAGAGATTTACCTCGGCACCTGTTCTAATTCAACCTGATGTCTCCCAGCCTTTTATTGTTGAAGTTGATGCGTCGGAGGTGGGAGTGGGGGCTGTATTGTCTCAGGGTCCGTCTCCTGGCAAATGGCGTCCTTGCGCTTTCTTTTCCAAAAAATTATCTGCAGCAGAAAAGAACTATGATATTGGAAATAGGGAACTGTTGGCGATTAAACTGGCGTTTGAAGAGTGGCGTCACTTCTTAGAGGGAGCAATCCACCCCGTCACGGTAATTACGGATCACAAAAACCTTCTGTACCTAGAATCGGCTAAGCGTCTCACCCCTAGACAAGCTAGGTGGTCGCTATTCTTTACCAGATTTAACTTTGTAATCACCTATCGTCCTGGGGCAAAAAATACCAAGGCAGACGCATTGTCTCGTAGTTTCCCTGGAGGGGGTAATGTTAGTGATCCGGTACCTATTTTACAAAGAGGAGTGGTTGTCTCGGCTGTACACTCTGTTCTAGAGGGAAAGGTGTTAGAGGCCCAGGGGGACGCCCCGGCCTCTTGCCCCTCAGAGAAATTGTTTGTACCGTTAAACCTGCGTCTTGAGTTATTGAAGGAACATCATAATTCGGCACTTGCTGGGCACCCAGGTAGTAAAGCAACCTTGGAGCTATTGTCTCGTCGTTTTTGGTGGCCAAGGTTGCGTCAGGATGTAATAGATTTCGTGTCTACTTGTTCTACTTGTGCACGCGCGAAAGTCTCTCATACACGTCCAGCAGGGTCTTTATTGCCACTTTTCATCCCCAATAGACCATGGACACATCTATCAATGGATTTCATCACTGACTTACCTTTGTCTGCGGGTAAAACAGTTATCTTGGTAGTAGTAGACAGGTTTAGCAAAATGGTACACTTTATTGCGCTACCCGCACTTCCTAATGCTAAGACTCTTGCTCAGGTGTTTATCAGTGAAATCGTGAAGCTTCACGGGGTCCCTTCCGATGTGGTTTCGGATCGGGGAACCCAGTTTATTTCTAAGTTTTGGAAAGCTTTTTGTACCCGTTTAGGGGTACACTTATCCTTTTCCTCAGCTTTCCATCCTCAGTCGAATGGACAGACTGAGCGTACCAACCAAAACCTAGAAACATATTTAAGGTGTTTTGCGTCTGAAAACCAAGAGGTGTGGTCATCATATTTACCGTTAGCCGAGTTTGCCATAAATAATCGCCGTCAGGAATCCACTGGCAAGTCACCATTTCTTGGTGCATACGGTTTTCATCCCCAATTTTGTACTTTCAAAGAGGGGGGGTCTTCTGGGGTTCCCGAAGAGGAACGGTTTTCTTCATCTCTTTCATCGGTATGGCAGAAGGTGCAAGCTAACTTGAAAAATATGAGTGGTAAATACAAATGCATGGCCGATAAGAAACGGTCGCCAGGTCCGGACCTAGGAGTGAATGACTATGTGTGGTTGTCTACTAGGAATATTAAGTTGAAGGTTCCCTCTTGGAAACTGGGTCCTAGGTTCATTGGTCCTTATAAAATTGTAGCCGTCATTAACCCTGTGGCTTTTCGCCTGGAGCTACCTCAGACTTTTAAGATCCATAACGTCTTCCATAAGTCGTTGCTCAAGAAGTATGTTCCACCTCTAGAACCATCACCGCTGCCACCTCCTCCTGTTGTTGTGGATGGTAATCTGGAGTTTCAAATATCCAGAATTGTTGATTCTCGTCGGGTCCGCCGCTCTCTTCAGTATCTGGTGCATTGGAGGGGTTACGGTCCCGAGGAAAGAATGTGGGTTCCAGCGTCAGAGGTAAACGCCAACAGGTTGATTCAGGCTTTCCATGTCTCTCATCCGGAGAGACCTGGTCCTGAGTGTCCGGAGGCCCCTCGTGAAAGGGGGGGTACTGTCACGAGGGTGTCAAGAGCCACGTCTGACTCCGTTATACCCGGGGTCAGGAAGTCGCAGCGGGTGGCTGCGCGCTCTATGTCTAAAGATCACGGTGTTTCTTAGTGTTTGTTTTCTGTGTTTGCCTTGCTATCCTTTTTGTCTCACTCAGGGATCCGTAGCTTCTCCTCCTCAGCTGTTTCTTGTCTGCCACTCCCAAACTCCTTATATTCTCCTCTCACACTTCTCTTGTTGCCAGTTATAGAGCTTCCTGCCTGGACATCTATGCTGACCCACTGGAGCTGAGAATCTGGTTGTTGTTCCAGAGTGCTACCCTCCGGATCCCTGTTGGGCTTTTGTTGTCTCCTGTTGTTGCCCACCTGGGATTATATGTTTAGTTTGTATTGTCTGTCCTCCCCTTGGTGTTTTCCTCTAGAGCTAGTGGTGCGGACTAGTGTTCCCACCGCCCTGTTCACTATCTAGGGCTCATCCTAGGGAAAGCCAGGGTTTTAGGCACGTGATCGGCGTACGGGTGAGGAACCCGTCTAGGGACGACAGGGCAGCCAGGTGCCAGACGCAAGGTGAGTCAGGGGTCACCACCTTCCCTCTCACTAGGGCAGGGCCTCCCTCTTTTCCTCCCTCCGTGTCACGTATGTGACAGTTACGCCGATCGTGATAATAGGAAGGCCCAGACAGGGAAGTGTTAGTTCATTCCAGGGGACTAGAGGAGTCAGCTCGTCCACCTGAAGCTCCTGAAGCTAGGATCAGCTCAGTAGAGATACCCCAGTGGCAGGAACCAACCTCCTGGGAGAAAGCTACCGTTTTCCACCTGATAAGAGGAGGCGACCCAGGGTAAGCAAAGTGACCCTGATAGGCAGAGGAACTTAGGAACCATAGCAAGTAGTATAATACCTGAGGAAGAAAGTAACCAAGGATATAAGCCACCCTTTTAGGCATCCGGGCCTTGGGAGATATAAAGCCAGAGCAGGAGTTCTATAAAGGACAGTGTACAATGATTCTGGGAAAAGTACAACCTGCTGCTGAGTGCTTGTGGAATTTACCCTCAGTGTAACTTGCATGACTATTGCCTGCCATATTTGTGAATAAGCCCCTTTTCGTGGAACTGTAATATAGAGACTGTGCTACACCTGCTGTACAAAGTTGGATTGTCCAGTAAAGTTTACGTTTTGGTTCACTATATACTTGTGTACCTTCATCATTCCAACCACCAACCGGCGTGCCACCGTCCAAAGGCACTGGCGCCACGAATACCACAGGGACCTTGCCCCAGGCACACAAAATACCTGTAACATCCAGGGCACCTCAACTACCATCAGGCCTGGTCCCTATCTACAGAGCGTGCCCCAGAGGAACTGTGTCTACCTCTCCTTCACTGCCACGCGCCTGCCCAGGGTTCCGCAAATATAGTGAGTACCCTCGATTGCCCATAACTGTGACCTCACTTCGTCATACCCTGCAGGTCTGGCGTGTTGCACACCTGAAGGGGTTAATTGTGCTATCATATCCCCCTGTAAGAGATCGGGTGCTGCCAGGCAGCAGGGGGCAGTCTTGTACAAAGTTTGCAGTGTATTCTAACTAGAAGCGTCCCCATCACCATGGGAACGCTTCTGTGTTAGAATATACTGTCGGAAATGAGTTTTCACGAAGTGAAAACTTAGATCTGAAAAAGCTTTTATGCAGACGGATCTTCGGATCCGTCTGTATGAAAGCAACCTACGGCCACGGATCACGGACACGGATGCCAATCTTGTGTGCATCCGTGTTCTTTCACGGACCCATTGACTTGAATGGGTCCGTGAACCGTTGTCCGTCAAAAAAATAGGACAGGTCATATTTTTTTGACGGACAGGATACACGGATCACGGCCTCGGCTGCAAAACGGTGCATTTTCCGATTTTTCCACGGACCCATTGAAAGTCAATGGGTCCGCGAAAAAAAAAGGAAAACGGCACAACGGCCACGGATGCACACAACGGTCGTGTGCATGAGGCCTTAGGGTGAGGGGTGGAGGTTATGGGATGGGTAGGCTTATAGGACTGAACGATTAGCCAATGCCTGCTTCATGCAGTTCAGTCAGCGCAGCCCATTGTAAAAGCACTACAAAAACTGAAGGAGGTAGAAAGGAATAGACTAACTATTCTATTTAACAATGCATACTTAATTGCAAAACAAGGGAAGCCTCTTTCAGACATGGATATGTTATGCCGAGCAATGATAAAGGCAGGTGTGGACTTAGGAAAAAACTATACTAATCGTGAAAAAGCTGCTGAATTCATCAAATGTGAAGCAGAAATAATTAGACGGGACATCAAAGAGATTGTGAGAAATTCAAGGTTTATCAGTATTATTGCAGATGGCAGCACAGATAGTGCCATAATTGAACAGGAAACTGTGCTGGTCAGGGTTGTTAATGGAGGGAAACCTTATACAGCATTTGTAAACCTTGTCCCAGTTGAGCATGCACATGCTGCAGGTGTGCTAGATGCAATTGTTAAAGGTCTTAAACACCTGTCTTTGGATATGGACCATCTGAGGTCTCCAGAACAGCCTGGTCCAACACTTATCTCCGTAAATTTTGATGGTGCTGCTGTAATGATGGGTTCAAAAGGGGGTGTAGCAGCACTGATAAAGAACGACATTCCATATCTTCCATATAACTGTGTGGCACTCAAGCTTCAACTGGGGATTCTAGATGCAGTAAAGAACAATCCTCACATTGCTTGTTTCGAAGAAACTTTGAAATGGGTTTTTAAATTCTACTGGAATAGCCCTAAAAGGCGAAGAGATGCAAAAGAAATTGCAAAAGTAATAGAACAAAGTTTTGCTCACTTCAGTGACATTAAGCAAGTGAGATGGGTTTCAAGTAAAAAAAGGGCCCTAAAAGCAATGCAACAAAACTTGCAAACTGTTGTTTTACATCTTGGCCAAGTTGGTACTGGGACTGATGAGTCTTCAGCTAAGGCAAGGAAATATCTAAAATCAATCACAAGTGTGAATTTTCTCTCTAACCTGTACGTTTTGAGAGATATTCTTGAACCTGTATCTCAGCTGTCAGAATTTTTTCAGTCAAATAACCTACTGTTACTAGATGTGAAGCCTGCTTTAGAGAAATGTGCAATGAGACTGACTGGCTTAAAGCTTGATCCCGGAGAGAACATGAAGCAGTTTAATAGACTGTACCACCCAGAGGAGAGAAAATTTGGAGATCAATCTACTGAGGGGTGGGAGATTCAGTTGTCAGGCCAGTGCCCACCAGCTTCTCACGAATGTAATATACAGCTCATTGAAAACATTGTAATTAATTTTCCTTTATGTGTTATGTTCAGTTCAAGCTCATCTAGCATTACCAAGCATGTCCATGATGGGTCGTGACTCATGAGGGTGCCTCTGTTAACTTAAGTTTTTTCACAAAGTAAGGCTACTTTCACACAAGCGTTCTGCTGTCCGCTCGTGAGCTCCGTTTGAAGGAGCTCACGAGCGGAGCAGAACGCTTCCGTCCAGCCCTGATGCAGTCTGAATGGATGCGGATCCGCTCAGACTGCATCAGTCTGGCGGCGTTCAGCCTCCGCTCCGCTCGCCTCCGCACGGACAGGCGGACAGCTGAACGCTGCTTGCAGCGTTCGGGTGTCCGCCTGGCCGTGCGGAGGCGTGCGGATCCGTCCAGACTTACAATGTAAGTCAATGGGAACGGATCCGCTTGAAGATGACACCATATGGCTCAATCTTCAAGCGGATCCGTCCCCCATTGACTTTACATTGAAAGTCTGAACGGATCCGCTCAGGCTACTTTCGCACTTAGAAATTTTTCTAAGTTATTAATGCAGACGGATCCGTTCTGATCGGAGCCTCCGTCTGCATTAATATGATCGGATCCGTTCAGAACGGATCCGATCAAGCGCTAGTGTGAAAGTAGCCTAAGCTACAGTTCTGGTTTGGAAATCTGTTCTGTTTAAGCTAACAATCTATTTTTGGGCTTGTTTGATTGAATTACAGTACATTTTGGGCATGTCTTCTAAGTTGCTATCAATAAAGACCTTATTTAAATATGGTTTTGATTTAAAATTTCTTTTTGTATCAGGACAAGTAGATTGAGACCCCGCTTTAGTCCTTCGACAAGTAGTTTTTTTTTTAAATTTCCACACCCCTGGGATGCTTGCGATTTTCACGCTTCCCATTCACTTCTATGGGGCCTGCGTCGCGTGAAAATCGGACAATATAGAGCATGCTGTGATTTTCACTCAACGCACAAGTGATGCGTGAAAATCACCGCTCATGTGCACAGCCCCATAGAAATGAATGGGTCAGGATTCAGTGCGGGTGCAATACGTTCACCGCACGCATCGCACCCGCACGGAAAACTCGCCCGTGTGAAAGGGGCCTTTTGCAAGCAAGTTCTATCAGTTTTGTTTGCGATTGCGTTTAGTTGTTCAGTTTTTTCCGCGCGGGTATTGTGTTTTGATGCGTTTTTCACGCGCGTGATAAAAAACGGAAGGTTTACAAACAACATCTCTTAGCAACCATCAGTGAAAAACGCATCGCACCCGCACTTGCTTGCGGATGCAATGCGTTTTTCACGCAGCCCCATTCACTTCTATGGAGCCAGGGCTGCGTGAAAAACGCACAATATAGAACATGCTGTGATTTTCCCCCAACGCAGAACTCATGCGTGAAAAATAATGCTCATGTACACAGAGCCATTGAAATGAATGGGTCAGGATTCAGTGCGGGTGCTATGCGTCCACGTCACGCATTGCACCCGCGCAGAAAACTCGCTCGTGTGAAAGGGACCTAAAGGGGTTCTCCGGGCTCAATATCAGATCGGCGGAGGTCCGACACCTGGCACCCCCGTCAATCAGCTGTATGAAGGGAAGGTGCGCGTCTCCCGTCTCTCTTCCTGCTCGCTGCTGCTATGTCTATGTGCAGTATGCCGTCCTGCAGGGTATTGCAATGTGAGGTCACGGTTAATGGGCAAACGAGGGTTAGGCTGGTTTCACACGAGCGTGACGGATTAGGTCCGGATGCGTTCAGGGTGCGTTCAGTGAAAATCGCACTATTTTGCAAGCAAGTTCAGTCAGTTTTGTCTGCGATTGCGTTCAGTTGTTCCGTTTTTTCCACGCGGGTGCAATACGTTTTGATGCGTTTTTCATGCGCGTGATAAAAAACTGAAGGTTTACAAACAACATCTCTTAGCAACCATCAGTGAAAAACGCATTGCACCCGCACTTGCTTGCGGATGCAATGCGTTTTTCACGCAGCCCCATTCACTTCTATGGGGCCAGGGCTGCGTGAAAAACGCAGAATATAGAACATGCTGCGATTTTCACCCAATGCAGAACTGATGCGTGAAAAACAACGCTCATGTACACAGACCCATTGAAATGAATGGGTCAGGATTCAGTGCGGGTGCTATGCGTTCACGTCACGCATTGCACCCGCGCGGAAAACTCGCTCGTGTAGAAAGGGACCTTACTCACAGTTTGTATGGAGTCCCTGGGCAGTGGTACAGCAGTGATAGAGAGGCAGGCACAGGGGTCCTCTGGGGCACTCTCTGTATTTAGGGACCAGGCCTGATGGTGGATGAGGTGCCCTGGATGTTGCCGGTATTTAATGTGCCTAGGGCAAGGTCCCTTTAAATTTCGTGACGCCAGTGCCTGTGACGGTGGCACACCGATTTCTAGCAGTAATAAGTGAGGAACACAGGTTGCGGTGAACCAAACTTTTCTTAACTGGGAAACAGTTCAACTTTGTACAGTTAGTTGTAAGTACAGTTCCATGTAGCAGGTTCACATCACAAGCAGGCTTTCACATATATGGCAGGTATCATGTTCCTGGCAAGATACTCAGAGGGTAACATCAACACACACAGATCAGGTTGTACCTTCTCCTCAGAAATACTGTATACTGTTCCTTAGAACTCCTGTCTGGTCTTATCCAAAGGCCCGGATGCCCTAATGATGGCTTTTATCCTTGGTAACAATCTTTCTCTGGTATATATCCCTTGCTTCGGGTTAAAGGGCTTCTGTCACCCCACTAAACTGTTTTGTTTTTTTGTGTACTTATAATCCCTATCCTGCCATATTGCTATACCTTATGTTATTAATAATTTTTGTTCAGTAGATTTTGCAAAAAAATCTTCTCTTTTGGTGACGTCATCGGCGCAGGCGCACTGAGGGAGTGCTGAGCAGGCGAGCCTCCTTATCTCATAGCGCCTGCGCCGAATAAACACAGGCGCGCGATTTTTGAAATGCTGACAGGGCCGGCCGAAGGGGGAGATCGCGGCTGGCCCTGTCAATCAACAAGAGGAGGGAGCGGTTTTCTGTGGCTGCTACCAGCAAGTAGACGCCCTACTTGCTGGTAGAAAGGTAATTAGCATATCATAAAAGTACTTTTTTTGCAAAATCTACTAAACGAAAATTATTAACATAAGGTATAGCAATATCGCAGGATAGGGATTATAAGTACTTTAACCCCTTAAGGACTCAGCCCTATTTCACCTTAAGGACTTGGCCATTTTTTGCAAATCTGACCAGTGTCCCTTTAAGTGCTCATAACTTTAAAACACTTTGACTTATCCAGGCCATTCTGAGATTGTTTTTTCGTCACATATTGTACTTCATGACACTGGTAAAATGAAGTCAAAAAAATTATTTTTTTTGCATAAAAAAATACCTAATTTACAAAAAATTTGGAAAAATTTGCAAATTTCAAAGTTTCAGTTTCTCTACTTCTGTAATACATAGTAATACCCCCAAAAATTGTGATGACTTTACATTCCCCATATGTCTACTTCAGGTTGGAATTATTTTGGGAATGATATTTTATTTTTTGGGGATGTTACAAGGTTTAGAACTTTAGAAGCAAATATTGAAATTTTTCAGAAATTTACAAAAACCCAATTTTTAGGGACCACTACAGCTCTGAAGTCACTTTGCGAGGCTTACATAATAGAAACCACCCAAAAATGACCCCATTCTATAAACTACACCCCTCAAGGTATTCAAAACTGATTTTACAAACTTTGTTAACCCTTTAGGTGTTGCACAAGAGTTATTGGCAAATGGGGATGAAATTTGAGAATTTCATTTTTTTGCCTAATTTTCCATTTTAACCCATTTTTTCCACTAACAAAGCAAGGGTTAACAGCCAAACAAGACTGTATCTTTATTGCCCTGACTCTGCCGTTTACAGAAACACCCCATATGTGGCCGTAAACTACTGTACGGCCACACAGCAGAGCGTAGAGTGAAAGGTGTGCCGTTTGGTTTTTGGAAGCCAAATTTTGCTGGACTGGTTTTTTGACACCATGTCCCATTTGAAGCCCCCTGATGCACCCCTAGAGTAGAAACTCCATAAAAGTGACCCCATCTAAGAAACTACACCCCTCAAGGTATTCAAAACTGATTTTAAAAACTTTGTTAACCCTTTAGGTGTTGCACAAGATATAATGGAAAATAGAGATACAATTTCAAAATTTCACTTTTTTGGCAGATTTTCCATTTTAATATATTTTTTCAAGTAACAAAGCAAGGGTTAACAGCCAAACAAAACTCATTATTTATGGCCCTAATTCTGTAGTTTACAGAAACACCCCATATGTGGTCGTAAACTGCTGTACGGGCACACGGCAGGGCGCAGAAGGAAAGGAATGCCATACGGTTTTTGGAAGGCAGATTTTGCTGGACTGGTTTTTTTACACCATGTCCCATTTGAAGCCCCCCTGATGCACCCCTAGAGTAGAAACTCCAAAAAAGTGACCCCATTTTAGAAACTACGGGATAAGGTGGCAGTTTTCTTGGTACTAGTTTAGGGTACATATGATTTTTGGTTGCTCTATATTACACTTTTTGTGCGGCAAGGTAACAAGAAATAGCTTTTTTGGCACCGTTTTTTTTTTTGTTATTTACAACATTCATCTGAAAGGTTAGATCATGTGGTAATTTTATAGAGCAGGTTCTCACGGACGCGGCGATACCTAATATGTATACTTTTTTTTTATTTATGTAAGTTTTACACAATGATTTGATTGTTAAAACAAAAAAGTTTTAGTTTCTCCATAGTCTAAGAGCCATAGTTTTTTCAGTTTTTGGGCGATTATCTTATGTAGGGTCTCATTTTTTGCGGGATGAGATGGCTGTCTTATTGGCACTATTTGGGGTGCATATGACTTTTTGATCGCTTGCTATTGCACTTTTTGTGACGTAAGATGACAAAAAATTGCTTTTTTTAAACCGTTTTTATTTTTATTTTTTTACGGTGGTCACCTGAGGGGTTAACTCATGTGATATTTTTATAGAGCCGGTCGATACGGACGCGGAGATACCTAATATGTATACTTTTTTTTATTTATGTAAGTTTTACACAATGATTTAATTTTTGAAACAAAAAAAATGATGTTTTAGTGTTTCCATAGTCTAAGAGCCATAGTTTTTTCAGTTTTTGGGCGATAATCTTGGGTAGGGTCTCATTTTTTGCGGGATGAGATGCCGGTTTGATTGGCACTATTTTGGCGTACATGCGACTTTTTTGATCACTTTTATTACCTTTTTTGGGAAGTAAGGTGGGCAAAATTTAAATTTTCTCATAGTTTTTATTTTTTTATTTTTATGGCGTTCACCGTGCGGGGAAAGTAACATGACCGTTTTATAGATCAGGTCGTTACGGACGCGGCGATACCAAACATGTGTAGGGAATTTTATTTTTTTCATTTTTAATTAGTGATAAATGTGTTTTTTGATTTTCACTTTTTTTTCACTTTTTCTTACTTTTTTTTTGACCCAGACCCACTTGGTTCTTGAAGATCCAGTGGGTCTGGTGTCTGCATAATACAGTACAGAACCTATATATGTTTCTGTACTGTATTTTACTTACACTGAACAGATCTATGCTTTCAGCACAGATCTGTTCAGCACCATGGACAGCAGGACGCCTGAGCAGGCGTCCTGTTGCCATGGGAACCTTCCCCGTCTGCCACAACTTCGCAGACGGGGAAGGGTAAGGACTGGGGCTTCGGGGGGCTGTCTGGGGGCTCTCTCCCTCTCCCATCGGGGGGCTGCAAAGGCACAGCAGCCCCCCGATGGGAGAGGGAGGGAGCCGCATCTTACTGTTAACTCTTTCCATACAGCGGTCCGTACGGACCGCTGTATGGAAAGGGTTAAACGGCTGACATCCATTCACAGATGTCAGCCATTTATACCAGGGTGCCAGCAATGTGCTGGCACCCTGGTATACCCACTAGAAGCCAACGATTATTCGGCGGGAGGCGGGCGGGGGATCGCGATCCCGCCTGCCGCACCGCCCGCCTCCCGCACCGCCCACACCGCCCGCAAGACCCCCCCCTGCACCTCCCACCAGGCTAAAATCATGCAGGGGTGCAGGGGGGGTGATCACTATAGATTTGTGCCACACTAAAGTTTCTGATCGCCGCGGTCAGGGACCGCGGCGATCAGAAACAGCAGAAATAGCAACAAACCGCAGGTCTGAATTGACCTGCGGTTTGCTGCGATCGCCGATACGGGGGGGTCACATGACCCCCCCAGGCGTTGTGACAGGATGCCGGCTGAATGATTTCAGCCGGCATCCTGTGCGGATTAACCCCTGGGGCGCCACAATCTCAATTTAAACTCATGACGTACCGGTACGTCATGGGTCCTTAAGGACTCGGGAAACATGCCGTACCGGTACGTCATGGGTCCCTAAGGGGTTAATAGTACTTCTGCCCTTCAGCTTACTTGACTAGCTGGAACTCTGGCTCTGCTCTGCTTGTGGGAACTGCAGGTTTCTCCCAGGAGGCAAACTCTTCTCTTGGGGTGAATCTTCTGAGCTAACTGAGGCTCAATTACTTCAGGCAGGCTAGACTCCTTCACTAGCCTCCTGGTGGCAACTAGAAGCCTGGGCTGTCTAGCTGCATGTCAGGAGGAGGCCCTCAGCTTGTCTCTGGCTGGTGCCTTCTCACTTCTGTCTCCACAGACTCCTGACTACAGACTCACTCCTCCCTGTCTGGGCCTGAATATATATCCTAGGGGCTCTCTATCTCCCTCTAGTGTCTAGGATGAATAACTGCACCCTAATAGGCCTGCTGCACAGCCAACAGGGGAGAAATACACATAAATACATATTAAAATGCATTAAAATGGACTGAGAAATACACTGCCACTGTCCCTTAGGAGTAGGAGGACAACGTGGCCCAATTGTCCCTTGTGTAGTGCCCACATTTACCTAGTGGGACACTACATATGGCAAAGCTGCAGCGAGCAGGAAGTGAGACGGCACGTGCACACTACGCGCGCCTTCCCTTCATACAGCTGATCGGCGGGGGTGCCGCGTGTCAGACACCCGCCTATCTGATATTGATGACCTATCCTGAGGATAGGTCATCAATTTTAAAAGCCCAGAGAACCCATTTAAGCCCAGCAAGAAGTTATGGCTTTTAACAAAATTAAATGTCAAGTCAGAGTACCTAGTGAAATCCTCCTGGAGAGAGTTAAAAACTGAACCGAAGTTTCAATGCAAAGTACCATGTCAATAGGCAAATTTGTAACTATCTCCATGGGTGCACCCAGTACGCTGATGCCGTGATAAAAACGGGAAATAAAAGTGAGACACAGTTAATGGTACCACACACTATAAGCCTCAGTGGAAAAGGCAAGATGGAAGGCAGTGGAGCTATCACACCCCAGACCAGACCCCAAAATTGGTGGCATAGCTAGAACTGATTGGGCCACACAGGAAATTTTTGAATGGGACCAACCTCCTCCTGTGCAACTCCCACTCCTGCGGCTAGTCAAGATCGCTCTCTCAGACCAGGCCTGACAGCCACTCTGTCCGTTTCCTACATGTATATACTGTATGTCATGTAACTGTATATACTGTCACTGTATGGACAAACTGAGAAATCCAGCTTCCCATAAAAGATGAAGTTTATTTGCTTGCGGTACAAAAATCCAGACATTCAATACATGTACAGTCTATGCGTTTCGGACCCTCACATAATGGTCCTTCATCATGACTCTATATAATGTCATTTTATAATACCATTGAGGGGGCCCTGACAATAAAATATTTCAGTCCTCCTCCTGGGTGGGCCCCTTCTGAGTTCTGGCTCAGAAGCAGCAACTATAGCTATTATAACAGCCACTATAGTTATGTGTAACACCCCAGAGTTGTGTTACTACACACCTCTACCCCGCTACTATCTCCTAAGAGCCTTTACCTTGTCATCTGGTGTGATTTTGCTCATGTCTTCACAACTGTGCATTTAAAACTATGTTAAATGTGAATTTCCTTGTAATTTTACATGTTGACCAGCAGGTGGCAGCAATGCGTTGGTAAGGGATAAGTCCCAGTTTAGTGTATCTAAGCTGGAATGGATTATTCCAGCTTAGCTCCCCCTCTGTGGAGGTGTGGACTGTTCCCACATCCTGCACCTTGGGTGGAGAAGGAAGTTAGAGTCAGTGTTCCAGCCACCCCTGTTGGGGAAGGCTGTATGATAGCCTTCAGGAGTACCCCTGCATAGGGAAGAAAGCCAGGATCTTGTCTCAGCTGAGACATTGATCATATTCCCAGCCTGAGCCCTGCAGCCTCAGCTGGATGACATGAAAGCAGACAACCTTCAGAGTTCCAGGACGAAAGCATTCCCTGAGACAGCTTAAATGTAGAGAAATTGCTTTTCCAGCTCGCCATACCAGCTAAGGTGCACGGAACTCGACCGTACCAGTCTTGATAGATACAGTGAAAAGGAAACGTTCCAGCACACAGGTAAATCCACACAGTTGTTCGTCTTTATTGGTCTTAATAAAACCACGTACAGCATGTAGCTACACCCACCACCGTGGACGGTTAACATGTTTCGGACCTTACATGGTCCTTAATCATAACCTGTGACTAAGGACCATGTAAGGTCTGAAACATGTTAGGCCTCTTTCACACTTGCGTTGTCCGGATCCGGCGTGTACTCCACTTGCCGGAATTACACGCCGGATCCGGAAAAACGCAAGTGTACTAAAAGCATTTGAAGACGGATCCGTCTTCAAAATGCTTTCAGTATTACTATGGCACCCAGGATGCTACTAAATTCCTGGTTGCCATAGTAGGAGCGGGGAGCAGGGGAGCGGTATACTTACAGTCCGTGCGGCTCCCGAGGCGCTCCAGAATGATGTCAGAGCGCCCCATGCGCATGGATGACGTGCCATGCGATCACGTCATCTATGCGCTTGGGGCGCCCTGACGTCACTCTGGAGCGCCCCGGGAGCCGCACGGACGGTAAGTATGCTGCTCCCCCGCTACACTTTACCATGGCTGCCAGGACTTTAGCGTCCCGGCAGCCATGGTAACCACTCTAAAAAAACTAAACGTCGGATCCGGCAATGCGCCGAAACGACGTTTAGCTTAAGGCCGGATCCGGATCAATGCCTTTCAATGGGCATTAATTCCGGATCCGGCCTTGCGGCAAGTCTTCAGGATTTTTGGCCGGAGCAAAAAGCGCAGCATGCTGCGGTATTTTCTCCGGCCAAAAAACGTTCCGGAACTGAAGACATCCTGATGCATCCTGAACGGATTTCACTCTATTCAGAATGCATAGGGATAATCCTGATCAGGATTCTTCCGGCATAGAGCCCCGACGACGGAACTCTATGCCGGAAAACAAGAACGCAGGTGTGATAGAGCCCTTAACCGTCCACGGTGGTGGGTGTAGATACATGCTGTACGTGATTTTATTTTGAAGGCCAATAAAGACGAACAACCGTGTGGATTTACCTGTGTGCTGGAACGTTTCCTTTTCACTGCATTCCCTGAGAGCCTATCTGTGAGTCAAGTCCAGAGACCTAGGAGAAGCCATATCCTCCTCAACTAGTCTGTCCCCACAAAGCAGAAGAAATAGAGAAGCGCAGAAGATGAATTCCTGCCACAGTTACAGAGCTACTAAGCAGACGTCTTATCCTGCAAGCTCCAGATTTATAGTGCAGAAGATTTATTCCTGCCAACCATTGCCAAAACCTGCTGGGACCAAAGACCAAAGCTGTATTCTGTTTGGATACCAGTTATCATCAGTAAAAAACAGTTTGAACTTCATCTAAAGGTCTGGACATCAATTTCTAATGCAAAATTCCTCTATTACTCCTACTATAGCTACACCCAATTTATTGCAAGTGAGCCAGGAGTCCAGCCGTATCCAGGTAGGAGACACCATTGACACAATTATCACCACCCTATAGAGACATTATAGGCCATTACACCACTCTGGCATTCCTAACCTGGGACGTGCGTTATAACACCTTGGGAGGACCCTGTAATAGTACCCTGCGCATGCTGGAATTGGCGTCACGAACAAAACATAGACTATCATCTACACCTGACCCAGTCATCGCATAATTTGGCGTCAGCGTATACCCGTATCCTGCTCATTGCATATGCCTCTACCCATTCAGACTTCAGACCAGACCTTAAGTCCTCAAGAACTAAAATAAATTGAGACCTCAGATCAGTTTCCAACATAAATTAAGACTGTAGACCAGACCTCAGTGTGCTGTCCCAGTTAATGGCTCTCATTTAGAATTCATATTATTGTATTCCGTGTTATATCTCTTATCTACTATACTTAGTGCTTTACTGCCATCTAGTGGCCATTGTTATATTTGGTTTTATTAAGTTGTCTATGCTGTAATTTCCATGTTATTTATTCTGTGACTCATCCTCCTCTGTGATGTCACATCCTGTGTCCTGCAGTCTTTTTCTGTTTGTCAGACATGCATCATATTGCTGGAGAGAGGAGTTTCATTTGACCTCTCTCATCATTTCTCAAGATACATTCCTAAAGGAATATCCATTGCATCTCCCTCACTGTAATTCTATATCTAACTAGTGTCGCTAGGGAAATGATTATAGCGAGTTCACCATCTTGCTTGTACAAGAGATTGTCACTCACACTCAGACTCCTCTCACGTACATCGGTTGCAGAATAGCATGAAAAACCATACCCCAGAGCAGACTAGCAAATTAATGTAGACTACAGAGCAGAGTAAAAAAAAACAACACCAGACCCTTCCATTTCCTTACCGTTCCTTGCTCTTAGGTCATTCTCACTTCTGGATGTTGTGCCACACATGAGGTCCTGATACCAGACAGCATATGTGCATCTGGAGGTAAAGAGGAGCTTGGAATGGAAAGGGATAACCTGTATTGTCTATTGCATTGGATTTGTTATGCAATTAGAGCTCCAGTGCACTGAAATGCACCAAAGGTGCACTGAAACTCATTTGCATAAAAAATAATAATAATTTTTCTCAGAAATGCCACAGCCGAATTCCAAAAGACATGTGTTACTTTAATCAGAAGGATTAACTCTTCCAGACAGAAATGCTGGTTTAATAGGGTTGTTCCTGCTGACATTCACCTTATTTAACCAAAATGGTCTATACATACAGATGTGCCCCTCTTCGTGATCCTGTTACACAACCGTTCTTGAGTAATTGAACCACCTGCCCCCACCCTACCCTCTATCTAGGAATGATACGCTATAACCAGAAGAAAAAAACAAAGAGGCCATAAGAATCCACAGTTACTGTAAGATGCAGTTTCACATTACAATAATAATAGCTGGAAGCCAAGAGTGTATGCACTGATAATCGCAGAGGAAAGATGAGGTTTTCTGGAGCGTAGCTTCATCTGGAAGAGCTCCAGACTTCTTCTATGGCTTTTGTCCTGAAAAGAGAATTAATGTAATAGAAGAAAAGTCACCTTTCTCCACACTGTTCTGTGAATCTTCACTATATAACAACTACTATGATCATACTTCCCAACCATCCTGGATCTGGCGGCACAGTCCCTGATTTTGGCACCTGTCCTGCGGTCCCTGGATGGCTAAGGTATGTCCCCCAATTAACTGTGTCTGCATCCCAAGGATGCAGACTGTTAAAAGCAATGGTGAAGCAGGCAGCTGTTAGCTCCACCATTCACCGGTCTCTACGCAGCAGCAGGTACAATGCGGTGACATCACTCTGTCTGCTGAGCTGTGGAGGAGAGTGCACATGCTGGGATCACTCCTAGGCCAGAGAATCAGCCTGTGTGGCCTCCTGCTCAGCTCAGCAGACACTATGCAGTGACATCATCTCATGCTGAGGAGAGCGTGATGTGCTCTGTTCATCGGGGAACTACTGTAAGAGGGGCACTAAGAGGCCAAAACTATGATGGTAAGGGGGGGGGGCTTTAAGGGGCCAGCACTACTAAAATGTGGGCACTAAGTGGCAGCACTACTATAAGGGTGAGCTAAGGGGGCAGTACTACTGCAAGAGGGGCACTAAAAGGGGAGCACTAAGGGGCCAGCACTACTAAAATGGGGGCACTAAATGAGCCCCACTACTGTATCGAAGGCAGTATGGGGGCAGCACTACTGTAAGAGGGGCACTAAGAGGGCAGCATTACTGTAAGGGGGCACTTTGGCGACAGCTCTACTGTAAGGTGGGCACTAAGGGGTTAGTACTACTGTAAGAGGAGCACTAAGGGGGTACACTACTGTAATAGGGGCACTAAGGGGGTGGCACTACTGTAAAGGAGGCAGTATAGGGCAGCACTACTGTAAGGTGGGCACTAAGGGGTTAGTACTACTGTACTAGGAGCACTTAGGGGGTAGCACTACTGTAACGGGTGGCACTACTATAAGGGGGACTAAGCGGGCAGCAGTACTGTAAGAAGGCAGTATGGGGCAGCACTACTGTAAGGGAGCGCTAAGGTTGTAGCAGTACTGTAAGGGGTCACTAAGGGGCCAGAACTACTAAAATTGGGGCACTAAATGGGCAGCACTACTGTATCGAAGGCAGTATGGGGGCAGCACTACTGTAATGGGTGCACAAATGGGTCAACACTTCTGTAATGGGGCAGTAAGTGGCAGCACTGCTGTAGGGAGAAAGTAAGGGGCAGCTCTACTGTAAGTGGCACTAAGGGGGCAGCACTACAGTAAGGGGGCACTAAGGTGGTAGCACTACTGTAATATGTGCACTAAGGAGGCAGCACTACTGCAAGGGGGCACTAAGGTGGTAGCACTACTGTAAGGGGAAGCACTAGGGGGACAGTACTACTGTAAGGAGTCACTAAGTGCACAGCACTACGGTAAGGGAGGCAGTATGGGGTTAGCACTACTGAAAAGTGGGAACGAAAGGGTATTCTAATGTGTGAAGGCAATAAGGTGACATAACTACTGTGAAGGGGACATTAAGGGGACATAACTACTTTATGGGGGAACTAAAGGCACATAACTATGTGTGGAGGCACAAGAGGGCAGGAGCAGGATTTAACATGTATGGCATGTATTTTCATTTGGCTGAGTTAGAGGCGCTCCAAAAATAGAGGGGTACGCATGATGGATCAGTAAGTAACATAGAAGAGATATACCTGGAAGTAATATTTCTCAGGTTTTTAGACTTCTAGTAGAGATTCAATGCTGCCAAAGTTGCCACAGAAGATAAATTTGCCTCAGAATCCAAGACATGTTTGATTTATAGGGTATCCATCTGTGGATGACTCTATGGACTCTTACTAGAGAAGTGGATCCTTAACCTGCAATCTGTTAGGTGCTGGGTAAACTAAGGTGCAGAGTGTCATCAACTTACCTTTCCGGGCTCCAGCACTGCGGTTTCTGGCTTCAGTGTAGCCGTGCTGGGAGAGATGCGCTGCCAGGCCACACCCCCGTGACGCACTGCATGGCCACGCCCCAGGTAACGCGACAGCGTCCTTAGCAACAAGATGCGATGCTCTTTCTCCCCACAGCGGGTGTGTGCTGGAGGAGACTAGCAGTGGGCTGATTGCTCAGCTGTTCTATTCCTGTGTTCTGACTAATGGAGCGCCATGGCATGGACCTATCAGGTTCTGATCCTGGGACTTGGTGCTCTATTTAAACCCTTTCCTGGCCATATACCAGGGCCAGTCATAGTCTCTGACTCCCCAGATGTGCTCCCGGTTCCAGTTCTGTCTGTGTGTTTGTATTGCTCATACTATTGACCTTGGCTCTCTGTCTCATGTTTTGGTGCTGTGTCTCCCGTCTGGTTCTGATCTCAGCTTGGCTAGTTGACTACCCTCTGTCCCTCGATTTGGTACTGTATCGTCTTTCTGGTTCCAACCCATTCCTGTACGACTCTGCTTTTGTGTGGTTTTGTCTCTGTGTTACTGTCACGGCTGAGGATGGGGGAGAATCCTCAGCCGTGCGATGCCAGATGCTGTAGTGGCTACTCGGCCATAAGAACAGGATAGGGAGTAGGTCACCTCTTACAGCGTCCCTACCCTGACCCTAACTCCTAACCTGCATGGGCCGACCTTGATGGTAGGAGGACCCATGCGCAGGAACCTCGGAGCCCTGACTTACCCTCCGCAGGTCCCTGAGCTAGGAGCTGGGTAAGACGACCTACTCCTCCTTGGCACGGAGGAGCAGGAGTCTCAATGGCCAAGCTGTTGGGAAAAAGGGGAACCAAAACAGCTTTACGGGAATGGCAGGCGAACACCAAGTTCCACCAACCTGCCACAGCCTTGCTGACTGGATCCCTGAGCAGACAGGAATCCAGAACCGTATGCTGCACCAAAACATAGGAAGGTCCCAACAGAACAACATACAACATCACAACACATAAAGACATCAACAACACGACAATACTTTTCTTTTATGACCACAGGGGTGGCTCTCACTAGCAGGTCATATGCACAGGAGGCTGCTCCAGCCAAGGATGACTGAAGCAACCTCCTGAGCCATGCCAAACACTCAGGCTATATAGGCCAAGAAGCCACACCCCACAGTCGGACACACCCAGAGACATCACACACACACTGGGAAGGGAGTTAACCCTTCCAGTACCACAGAAGGGAAACTCACATAAAGGGGAAGTGTCCAACAGTAGCAATACACTGTGGTTGTTGCCGCTGGCAACGACATGGGTGGCAACCGTGTCCTAGGAGATAGCCCGGAGGCCGGGACACTGCCACCACATGTACAGACAGCCAGACGTTGCCACGGGCAACCACAGTGCAGGAAGAGTGCACACCACACATACTACACAGAGTGCACACAGACATACAACACAGTGAACAAAACACACAGACACCTAACATAGAGGTTGCTAGGTGCAACCGCATGCACAGCAGGAAAGCTGCCACAAGACTAGCGTTGTCAGCGGCAACCACAGGTGAGGCAAATACCACTGCCCTCACCTGTGATTGACAACAAAACCAAACCGCTGACCATCGCATGCGGTTGAAGAGTCACGGTCATAGCCATGGCCGTGACAGTTGCACCTTAGTCGGATAGGGAACAACGACTAGATGCGGGCCTGTCTTGCACCTTAGTTCGATAGCGAAACTCGACTAGATGTGGGCTTGCCGCATAGGGCTTGCACTTAAAGTAGGCATGGAAAGCGGGCATGGTTCCAATTAGGGCTCACTGTCCATATCTTCCCTACCAACTGCCATAACACAGAGTTAGGGTCCATTCACACGTCCGTAACATGTTTTACGGATCCGCAAAACACGGACACAGGAATGTGCATTCCGCATTTTGCGGACCGCACATCGCCGGCACTAATAGAACATGCCTATTCTTGTCCTCAATTGCGGACAAGAATAGGACATGTTCTATTTTTTGGGGGAACGGAAATGCGGACCCGGATGTGCCCCATAGAAAAGAATGGCTCTGCAATTCCGTTCCGCAAAATGCGGAACGAAATTGCAGACGTGTGAATGGGGCCTGTAGGGATTTGCTCTGGTAGGCAGGGTAAGCGGACTCAGTACAGAGGCAAGAACACGGTAATAAAGCAAAAGTTCAGTGTTTATTCACACAAAAAGCCACAAAGCAAAAATAACACTGTGCAGAGTCCTGGTGTTAATTCACACCACATAAAGTCCACAGCACAAACGTGTCACCTGGCAGACTGTTTTGTCCAGGGCAATCCACAGCCGTCCACCGCAGGCTTTAGGGCGCCTGATTTTCAGCGTGCGGCTCTCCAGAACGCTACCAACTGGTTGGAACTCAAACACCTCAGTGCTTCACAGATCCACTATGAAATTGCAGGGTAATCCACACCCAGCTGTGACTGCTGGCTGGGTTTTTATTCCCAGCCCAAAACCTGGCCTGAACGTGGGGAACAGCCACCCACCCTGCTCTTTGGCTGCTCCCAATAAGAACCGGCTCGGATTGGCTTTACAGCCACACTGAGTAAAACAGTGTCAGTGAGCACTAGCTGCCCCTGACACATAGAATTACCGGTTCTTATCTCACCGAGGCCAGGAACCTCGGTGACACGTACCTTCTGTCAATGACGGATCCTTGAGCCTTCCTACAGGCCTTAAAGTTTTTCCAGGACTTAGATATTGATGGCCTATCCTTAGGATGTCGTCATTATGATATCAGTGGGGGTCTGACATCCAGCATCCCCCAAGATCAGCTGTTTATTTATTTATTATACTTATATAGCTCTGACATATTCCGCAGTGCTTTACAGACATTAACATCACACTGTCCCCAATGGGGCTCCCAATCCCAATGGTATTGGCCCTTTACAGAGTAATGAGGGGGAGTTGAAGAGAGCGATGAGGAGAAAGCAAAGCTATAAAAAAAAAAAAAAAATTATCCACTGTATTCACTGAAGAAATTAAACTGTCAGATGAAATGCAGAATGTAAAAGTTAATTCCCCATTAAAAGTGTCCTGTCTGACCCAGGAAGAAGTACAGCGGCGTCTTAAAAAGATTAAAATAGACAAATTGCCGTAACCAGATGGCATACACCCCCGTATCCTAAGAGAAGTAATGTCATAGCCAGACCCTTATTTCTGATATTTAAGGACTCTATACTGACTGGGAGTGTTCCACAGGATTGGCGCATAGCCAATGTGGTGCCAATGTTCAAAAAGGGTTCAAAAACAGAGCCCGGAAACTATAGACTGGTAAGTTTTCGTGGGTAAACATTTTTTTTTTATTTTTTTATAAAATCTGTTTTTATTAGATTTTCATAACGACAACAGACAATTGTATGCTTTGTTATCAAAATGTACATAGATTATACAATTGTAAATACAAGTGAAAAAGAACACTAACAATTTCCATTCAACATCTATACTTGATCTTGGGGCATAATCATATGCATTCCTTGTATGGTTACATTATCAAATATGCCACAAATATGTTATTATTTATTTAATTATTTTTTGTATAGCATCGAGTGGACGCCACAATTAGATAAGTCCGTTTCTGCCATGCCAGTAATCGAGTAAGGAGAGCGTAGGAAAGAGAATAAAAAAAAACCCAACAACAATTATTCTACTTATACCTTATCGATTATAGTAGAGCAAGAACTAGAACTTGAATCTGTAGCGGGTTTAAAGATATAGTGGAGAAAATATGGTTACAAACAATAAAACGGAGCAAGGGGTAACTAAATGTTTCTACTATATCTTAACCAGGGCCCCAAACTTTCAGAAAATAATCATGTCTATTGGTCTGCCAGCTAGTTAGCTCCTCCATGCGACACAACTGATGTACTTTCTGTAGCCATTGTTGTTCAGATGGTGGGTGAGGTTGTAACCATATCAGTGGTATTATACATTTAGCCGCTGCTAACATATGTGTTATCAATGAGCGTTTGGATGGGCGATATTGTTGTGAAGGTTGGGCCAAGAGCACCAAGCCTGCCGTGAGAGTTAAATCCGACGGGCCAAGTGCCCTTAAGTGTTTTTGAATTGTTGTCCAGAAGGAGCCCACCATCGGGCAAGACCACCAAATGTGACCTAATGTTCCCACTGATAGATGACATCTCAAGCATGTCTTTGTGTCTGATAATCCCATTTTAAATAACAGATCAGGGGTTTTATACCACCTAGATAGAAGTTTGTAATGATTTTCTTGTTTCTTGACACAAGTCGAGAAGCCATGTGAGTGCATTAAAATAAACGTTTTATCTGCATGTTGTAGTTTTATTACGTCCACCTCTCGGCATGTTTGCTGTGCTGCCGCTGGAACTCCGGCCCGCCCCCATTATAGTCAATGGGGCCGGAGCGGTAGTCCGGGGGCACGCGTGCACTAACGGCAGCACGGATCTGACAGGCTGTTCACCCGCTGGAGTTCCTTGCCGCTAGTGTTAAACTAGCCTTATGTGGTTTGTGAATGTATAAAACCATTCATGAAAACATTTCAACTATATGGTCCTGGGAAGCTCATCTGTGGGTATAAAGTCCAATGTCACCAGCCGGATCTCGTTCAGTATTCCCTAGGAACAGATCTTCAGCTGGTGACACTCACTGCCGTAGCACCACCACCTTTACACCATAATTTATTTTGTTAACGCCATCTAATTTATAATTCTGCAATTGGTATAAGTCATCATTTGCCCACCCTGAGGAGGAAGAGAGCCTTGGAGTCTCTGAGATATTGGGAGCAAATCTATTTGCACTTCTGGTGCCCCAAGTGATCCTAGAGAGGGTACAACTGCTGCTAAAATCGAAGTGTTATATAAATATATATGTATATATATATATTGTGGGGATTTGATCTGGTAGGCAGGTTAGCAGACGCAGTATAGAGGCAACCAAAATTCTTTAACTTAAACGGTTCAGTGTTTATTCACACAAAAGGCAAACAAAATGACAGTTCGAAGTCTTGATGTTTGTTTACACCACGGAAAGTCCACAGAACAAAAACATTCACCTTGTTAGCAGGTTTTCAGTGGCGGTCCACGGCAGGCTTCAGGGGCCTGTTTTCCAGCATGCGGCTCTTAGCCCTTTAGCACGGCACACACCTTCAGATCCCAAAACACAGAGACAACTTGCTGCTGAGCCTAGGTGTCTTTTAAGGACAGCTAGGTGTTGTCCAAAACCGGGCCGGCACTCAAAATCCAATCCGGTGCTTGACCCCACCTGTCACCACCAGTTCTGTGAGAAGGTCTGACAGACGTCCTTCTCTACCTCTTGCATGATGTTCTTTGTTTTGGTTTCACTTTCTCATCTCATTTCCTTCTCCCAGGTGTCACCTATTTAGACTAATCCTCTTTCCTTTATATTCCCTCCCATACTGCCTCACTTTGCGGTTTATACTACTTCCTGGATTGAAGTGTTCACTGCTGGAGGCTTCTGCTGCTGCTTGTTCAGATAAGTCCTTTCATGTATTGTGTTTCCTTGCTGGCTTGATTCTAGGTGACCCTGACTCTCTCCGTATGAAGTGCAAGGAGCCGGTGGTCGTGCCCCCTCACCATTATAGGGTTTTCAGGTGTCACACAGTCTTAGGTACGTGGGCATACAATCGTCTACCTTTGAGATGTATGTATGTGCTTAGCAGTCAGGGTGAGCTCTTAGGGTTTTATAGGGGTCACCTATATGCTCCTTAGTTTGGGATCAAGCCAGTCGGACGTTTATTCATAACTTCCAGCTATCTGCAACATCATCCGTGACACCACCTGGCTGCAAATCAGCCCAGCAGCACACACTGGGAGGAAACTATATATAGTCAGGTCCATAAATATTGGGACATCGACACAATTCTAACATTCCACAATGGATTTGAAATGAAACGAACAAGATGTGCTTTAACTGCAGACTGTCAGCTTTAATTTGAGGGTATTTACATCCAAATCAGGTGAACGGTGTAGGAATTATAACAGTTTGCATATGTGCCTCCCACTTGTTAAGGAACCAAAAGTAATGGGACAGAATAATAATCATAAATCAAACTTTCTCTTTTTAATACTTGGTTGCAAATCCTTTGCAGTCAATTATAGCCTGAAGTCTGGAACGCATAGACATCACCAGACACTGGGTTTCATCCCTGGTGATGCTCTGCCAGGCCTCTACTGCAACTGTCTTCAGTTCCTGCTTGTTCTTGGGGCATTTTCCCTTCAGTTTTGTCTTCAGCAAGTGAAATGCATGCTCAATAGGATTCAGGTCAGGTGATTGACTTGGCCATTGCAAAACATTCCACTTCTTTCCCTTAAAAAATTCTTTGGTTGCTTTTGCAGTATGCTTTGGGTCATTGTACTGTGAAGCGCCGTCCACTGAGTTCTGAAGCATTTTGCTGAATAAGACCAGATAATATTCCCCGAAACACTTCTGATTCATCCTGCTGCTTTTCTCAGCAGTCACATCATCAATAAATACAAGAGAACCAGTTCCATTGGCAGCCATACATGCCCACGCCATGACACTACCACCACCATGCTTCACTGATGAGGTGGTATGCTTAGGATCATGAGCAGTTCCTTTCCTTCTCCATACTCTTCTCTTCCCATCACTCTGGTACAAGTTGATCTTGGTCTCATCTGTCCATAGGATGTTGTTCCAAAACTGTGAAGGCTTTTTTAGATGTCGTTTGGCAAACTCTAATCTGGCCTTGCTGTTTTTGAGGCTCACCAATGGTTTACATCTTGTGGTGAACCCTCTGTATTCACTCTGGTGAAATCTTCTCTTAATTGTTGACTTTGACACACATACACCTACCTCCTGGAGAGTGTTCTTGATCTTGCCAACTGTTGTGAAGGGTGTTTTCTTCACCCCGGATAGAAGTCTTCGGTCATCCACCACAGTTGTTTTCCATGGTCTTCAGGGTCTTTTGGTGTTGCTGAGCTCACCGGTGTGTTCCTTCTTTTTAAGAATGTTCCAAACAGTTGTTTTGGCCAGGCCTAATGTTTTTGCTATCTCTCTGATCGGTTTGTTGTGGTTTTTCAGCCTAATGATGGCTTGCTTCACTGATAGTGACAGCTCTTTGGATCTCATCTTGAGAGTGGACAGCAACAGATTCCAAATGCAAATAGGACACTTGAAATGAACTCTGGACCTTTTATCTGCTCATTGTAATTGGGATAATGAGGAAATAGCACACACCTGGCCATCGAACAGCTGAGAAGCCAATTGCCCCATTAGTTTTGGTCCCTTAACAAGTGGGAGGCACATATGCAAACTGCTGTAATTCCTACACCGTTCACCTGATTTGGATGTAAATACCCTCAAATTAAAGCTGACAGTCTGCAGTTAAAGCACATCTTGTTCGTTTCATTTCAAATCCGTTGTGGTGGTGTATAGAGCTAAAAATGTTAGAATTATGTCAATGTCCCAATATTTATGGACCTGACTGTATATATATGCAGTATATATACTGTATATATTATACTTGTGGTCACGGCTACCTGTGACGCGTAAGCCTACATGACACGCTACCATCTACCTGCCTAACTAACTAAACTAAGCAGCTTGAATTGTTGCATAACCGCTGCGTAGGAGGAATGCCTAAAGAGGGAATACCCTGCAAGATGTTTATAAAAAGAAGGGCGGGTTGGGAGGGTACACAGCACCGTCGTCACACCCAAGGAAGGCGCCTGCCTGGAATATAAGTGCTGCTGACGCCCCTCCCACAAATACAGGCCAATAAATCGGCCTTCATACTTGTGGTCACGGCTACCTGTGACGCGTGAGGCTACATGACACGCTACCATCTACCTGCCTAACGAACTAAACTAAGCGGCTTTAATTGTGCTGTAACCGCTGCGTAGGAGGAATGCCTAAAGAGGGCAAAACACCACAACTAAATGATACATAACAGTTTATTGCAAACAACACTTACATGACCAACTTCTCAAATGCGAGAAACATCTCACGATTAGGTTGAGGTATGTACCTATTAAAACATGAAGAGCGCCATCGACCTAATTTCCGTATGATATGGGCCGGAACTTTGTTCCTAGAGGCAGCAGATGCTGCACCTATCCAAAAGGAATGGCCTGATATAGCTGCCGGGTTCAACCCTAAATTGGACACCAGCATACGGACATGATACACAAACTGAGAGGTGGTGAGTGGTGCCGTGGGAAACGGCAACAGAGGACTCTCAGGGTCTCGGTCTGTTAAGGCTGCCAGTAACTGCTGAAAGACATGGACTGGGCACAATGAATGTGATGTCGGAAAGAAAATAATTTGTGTTGGGGGTCCTGTTTGAGATGTTTTGGTGACTGGTAAGGACAGCGTGTAACCGTCGGAACTCGGGCTCAACTGGGTGAGGCTGACAAAACTGCTATTGGCGCAAGTGCACGTGAACTCGCCTGGCCTCAAAAACTAGTAGAACCCTAAGTAGATAGCAACTTTAAGCACTAGACTGGGGAGTACACCAAAAGGGGCTCTATCTAGCATGTTTGACAAGTCCCTAAAGATTTCGCTAGTGATGGCCTGTCTGCGTGGCTGGTCTTCCGCACAGTATTTACACATACCCTTCAATGCTGCCTTGATAACATGAGCAGAAAATAGGGACCCCAGCTCAGGATTGTTTATGGCAGAAAAACGTTGTACCCCTGCCAGGTAGGATCTAGCAGTGTTGTGAGAAAGCCTCAAATCTGAGTGACAGAAACCTATGAACGCCAATACGTAATCTATGAAACTAGTATCCCCTTGGGGATGTTCTGCCTGAAACCTGACGAACGTGTTCCAACCTATGTTGTAACTCGTGGTCGTGTTAAATGACAATGACCTGGCTACCAGGCTGTGTGCAGTAACCAGATGGTTTGTTAGTCCAGAATTAACGCTGAGTAAGGAGGAATTGAGGCCCCTATGTCGACTGCTTCTGGCATGACCTCTGAAAAAGAGGGAGAAGTTAGCCCGTGACAAAGCGTCAGCCGCCACGTTCTGTGTTCCTCGGATATGGGAACAGCAGTAGTGAAAGTTGCATTGTAACGAGAGCCACACTAGTCTTCTTGCAAAAGACATTACGTGCGGGGATTTATATCTACCTCTTGTTAAGATGTCCACTGTTGCTGAATTGTCTGAATGATCGTAACTGTGGAATTGGCCCATGAACTACCCCACACCTATGCAGCAGCCACTATGGGGTACAGTTTGAACAAGGCTGAAGTCTGTAGAAAACCCGAGATCTGTCTAACTTCTCTGGGCCATCCCCCGGCCATCCAGTGGGTGCCAAAAATGGCAGAAAAACCAGTGCCAGCAGAAGCATCATAAAAGACTAAGGGAGATTAACTAGTAGCAGCGGGGATGAAAAAAGAAATCCCACATGACTAAATCTGCCACTGCCTGACCATCTATCTGTACTGGACTATCCTGCTGTGGTGCCGTGGGAAGAAGGGCCAACAGACGGGAAATAAATGACCTACCCTGTGGGATAATGCGCATAGCAAAATTCAACATCCCCAGTAATGACTGTAAATCAGCTTTCGTTGACACTCTCACTACTGTAAACCTGTGGATGACTTCCTTGATCCTTACCAGTTTGTCTTCTGGTAGCCTAGCTAGCATATTCCCTGGGTCTAACACGATGCCCAGGATCGTGACTACAGTAGATGGGCCTTCAACCTTCTTGGGTGACACTGGCACACCTAGCTGGGAGAAAACTGCTCAATGATGTTCAATCAACAAAAAATCATCCAGGTAGTGGATGACATGTTCGCAGTGGAACTTGACTTCCAAGATCCAATGCAGGGCCTGCGCAAACTGGTCAAATAATCTGGGGCTACTCCTGGAGAAAAACATCAGCTTCGTGGCTAAATAGTACAAACTCCTCCATTTTATACCATGCCATTGCCAGAGCGCAGGCATGATGGGAAGGAGTTTGAAAGCATCAGATATATCTGCCTTAGACAAGTAGGCTCCAGGCCCTACCTGCATGACGGTTGCTATGGCCTGATCTATTGTTGAATATTTCATGCTTACTTCTTGACGGAATGAGGGAATTGAGGCTGGCAATGTTAGAAGCATGCGGGGCTGAAAGGTCATAGATCAGCCTCTCTTTTTTGCTAAATTTGCCTGTGACTACCCCTACCGGGCTTACCCTCCAGTGGTCGAATGGTGAAACCGTAAAAGGTCCTATGAGAAACCCTTTCTCTAACTCTGCCTCTAACAACTCGTCCACTGTACTTGGGACTCTCTCAGCAGACTGTAAATTTTTGCACTCGTGCGTAACCTCTGGCAGTGCGATCAGGCCTGTATGGAACCCTACCACAAACCCCGTGACCAAGAAATTGACAAACCTAGTATCATGATGACCTTGCAGATATAAATGTAAATAATCAGTGTTCATGACGCTCATGCATGCTTTATCTGATTTTAATGGACACGCTATCTTAGGATGAGCTCTGAAACAATTGGTGCAAACATGAAGCAGCCGGCATTGGCTGTCATGACAGGCTGAGAAATTGAAATTGTTGCAAATTTGGGATCTTCCTAAATGTCTGATAGGGTGACCTAACTTATCCACCACACCCACGCCTCTCTGGGTTCCCGACGGACCTGCTGTTGAAACCTTGAAACTTGATTCGGACATGGTGGTTGCACTGTGACACCACTCGGCGGTGTGAAAAATGGACTGACAAAGTAAGCACGATGGGGCCTTAAGACCTGCAAAGTGTCTTTAGAAAATCTCAGTGTCTATGTTGGGCCAATTTGTGCTAAACTTAAATTGAGTGCTGCTTCTGCTACTTTTGCAGAAAAAGAACAGTGGTAATCATAAAAATCAGCACCACCATACTTGTGCCCCATATCAGTGACTTTATAAAGGTAGAGATGCAATTCCTCCCTCCTGTCTGGACGGAGAGAGCAAACGACATCCCTGTACAAGCTGTACGCCAAAACGAATTTAGGAATCGTTAGCTTCCGATTGAGCCTATAATCTCGGCTCTTGAGGACCACCGAAACCTCACCACAAGCTATAACCTTGTTTTCGGTGAGATTTTGAGTGGCAATCAAGAGGGATGCTAGACTTACGTCTCTACCCTCAAGTATGACTTTCTTGACATTGGCCAGAATGAAATGCGCTGGTATTATGATGGGCATAGGGGACACTGTACCAGAGCAACCAGCGGTAGACGTGGAGGCAACGGGTACATCTCGTGCTGGACCTGTGACTACTGCACCCCGAGACTCCACTGTTTCCAACTGCGCCTGAATATTGGTAATTGAAGACGTCAAGTTATTGATCATGACATGCAACTTTGTAAGGGAGGTCTGTATGGTGGCCATAGACACCTCCTTGTGGCCAGAGTCAGCTGACTCCGCCGCGAGTAAGTGGTACAGCTCTGCTTTCCTTGCGGTAGCCGAAAAAGGGATACCCCTCCTCAACAACTCCGAAGTGAGTTTAGGAATGGTCCAGCTTCGAAGCGACGGAATACTGCCATGCTCCGACATCCTGGTAGTGTTCTCATTTACGGAAGCTTCCTCTATGTCAGATGCATGCGATATGTATCGCACATCCTCAATACTATGCTTTTATCTAACTGCTTCTCAGCGTAATTTATCATATACCTACCCCTATGCTGCATTCTATACATGAGGCATTAGTATACAATTTGATCAAAAAGCATAGGCCCACTCACCGCGACAAGGTTGCCTCTTTGAATGGGACCCTATTCTAAATCTGGTGCTGAGAAGCGATATTAATTATGCTGAGAAGCAGTTAGATAAAAGCATAGTATTGAGGATGTGCGATCCAGTTCTTTTTATTACATTTTGTACGTATTGTAGAATCTATGCTCTTTCCCCTCCTGGTATCAGCACTCCTCCCCGTTTGGCCCAGGTGCTTTTAATTAGCAGGTTTCTGTATGAGGGTATATATTCCTACCTCTCAGTTGGAGTTCCTGAGAGTATGTGATAGGGTGAGTTCCATACCTGGTCACATGGTGAGAGTATGTGATGGAGTTGGTCCCACACCCGTTCACATGATGCAGTACTGCACGGCGGCCATTGTTGCTCTTGTGCGGTCCCGGTGGGTTGGTGGGACCCAGTGCCATGGTGGCTTTGTCGGACAGCGGGGGCGCTGTTCGACTGCTGGGTCCCGCTGCCTGCTGGGGTGGTGCGGTTGTCGCCGTGCAGTGCTGCGGCAAATTTAGAATAGGGTTCCATTCAAAGAGGCAACCTTGTTGCGGTGAGTGGGCCTATGCTTTTTGATCAAATTGTATACTAATGCCTCATGTTAGCATGCAGCATAGAGGTAGGTATACGACAAATTAGGCTACATTCACACGTCAGTATTTTCCTATATCCCGATTTTCGGTCCGTTTTTTGCGGATCCGTTGTTCCTGAAAATGTTTCCGTATGTCATCCGTTTTTTGCGGATCCGCAAAAAACGGAAACATGTATAAAGTTCAATAATCAAATAAAGTTGTTTGGATTTCTTTGAAAAAATAAAATAAAATAAAAAATTTGTTATGTGTTTCCAGGAACGGATTCCGCATAAAACGGATGACATACGGAATGACATCCGAATGTCTTCCGTTTTTTGCGGATCCATTGACTTTGTATTGTACCAGGATCCGAATTTTGCGGACAAGAATAGGACATGTTTTATATTTAAACGGACATGCGGAACAGAACAACGGAAACGGACAGCACACATTGTGCTGTCCGATTTTTTCCAGGACCCATTGAAAATGAATGGGTCCAGATCTGGTCCTGATCTGTTCCGCAAAAAACGGAACAGATCAGGAAAGAAAAAACGGACGTGTGAATGGACCCTTACGCTGAGAAGCGATATTAATTATGCTGAGAAGCAGTTAGCTAAAAGCATAGTATTGAGGATGTGCGATCCAGCTCTTTTTCTTACATTTTGTAGACATTTGAACAATGCTAGTATGCATGAGTGAAGAGAAATGCCAAACCTCTGCAACCTGCCACCGAGGGAACAACTAACCGACAGAAAGGCAGAGGGAGATGCCACGTGACGACTCAAAACAGACTACAGCGGGCCCCCGTGACAGTCACCTACTGACTCTAAATGAAACTAGGCGGATGTGAGTCATTTATTTATACTGACGAACATGACGACATGTTATGACAAAACGTGACTTACCCTTTTTCCTCTTTCTCTTTTTTAATTTTTTTATTATTATTATTAAATATATATATATATATATATATTATTTTTATTTTTTTTACAACCTAAAAACCCAGACACAAGTAAAACTAACCTATGACATACCGTAAGTTAAATTTACAAAGTTGCCCACTGGTAGTGAACGTAACTTATGTCACCAAGTGACTGCCCCTGCTAGACAAGACATAACAAAATAATGGTTGAAACCGCCGTGGCCTGAGTGACTCGTCAGGTCTGTTGTCGTGATACCGCAAACTGATGAAAACGTGACTTACCAAATATTCTGAACCTTTAACAACCTTTGAAGAAACATCAAGTTGCGAAGCCCGTAACCTAATGGAAAAAATCTACCCGTAACGTGACTCGTATGCTAATAAAGTTTTTTTTTTGTTTTTTACCTTCTACCTGAGCCAAAGATGTAATTGACAATACCAACTGAGAATGGAGAGCTGTGACGTGACCTGAAAAGGAGAAATGACGTGCTATGACGACCCTGGCTCTGGTAGTATGCTGACACTGACCTGAGGTCGTACGTAGTAATATTGGTTATATGTAACGACATATACTAGTTAACGCATTGTACTACGTCAAGATACTGGGCATTATTACATAACATGTTGCGCTGCAATAACCGCATTTATATACCAGTTAACCGTTATAGCATTGTATTGTGTCACGATAACCGCAGTTTTAATGAATGCGTTGTGTTTCAATAACAACATTTATATGCTGTACCAGTAAACTGTTAACACATTCTATTACATCAAGTTACAGTACCGTGAATTATGAGAAAATGTGTTAACCAGTTAACCATTAATGCAGTTTCAATCCACGTAAAGTATTACCATTGTAAATTGTAAACACCAGTATGCAGTGTGTTTGTAGAAGGGGAGGGACATTTAATTGCGCCTCTGTCTTCCTCTTTCTGTAAAGTACAAAAGTACAGTATAAACACTTGTATAAACAATGTTTCTACTACCATTTAATAATCTGCCTGCACCATGTGTCTGGATAGAAGTAGTAGTAGTAAAAATAGTCATATCAATAGCAAACTTTTATTCTTCTATATGACATCAGCTGCAGTTTTTGTCTGGTGTCTGTAAAAATGTTCTCATTATGGAATTATGGCACAGTTCTGCTTCTACATCAAAATGTAATTCTTCTAAAGCCAGACTTTTTGTCAGGTATCTGCAGTGGCACAGTTGTACTCCGCCACCAAAATTGAATTCTTCTCTATGCCATCAGTCAGAATTCTTGCCAGGTAACCCTATTTCTATCTACGCAGTATTGCCTTGTCTCTTCCATGCTGTGCTGCTACTGCTGCTGCTACTATTGCTGCCACATGCCACTATTACTCCAACACAGCTTAGACCTTAGGCCTTTTCCACATCCACACTGTACTGCTGCTGCTCCCAAAAACAGGGAGAATTTTTTCAGGCATATTTTTTAGACCGCTTGTTGAGAACAAGTCACTGTCTTTTCCCCTTAACACTGTGTGTGTTTAAACACCATCTGCCCCCACTAAGGGTCAATTTTCGGCATGTTCCTAATTGCAACAATGTCTGGTAATGTACTGGAAGGGTTTTATATCTCATCCAGAGATAAAAGGAATTCAGAAGGATGCATGATCTCAACAAAGTATAATTTGCTGGAATTGGTTTATTCAGACTTTATTTATGTTCTGTATTTTTTTTATTTTTTTTTATGGGAGGTAGTATTGGTAGAGGGACCTACCATTTGACCCAATTCCAGTACAGCTATTCCCCTTAGCCTTAGGTGTTATCGGGTATAGTAACTGGGATCTTAACTGGGGAATAAATAGAGGCCTCAGAATGTCAGTCTGGGTCGGAGCCTTGAAGCTGGTAGATCTGTCTCTTCTGAAAGCTTGATCTCCTTGTGATATGTGCCTAGCTGAGGTAGATATAATGTTTAGTAAGTGCCCAGACGGGCACGATCTTTAATTTAGTGATTTGTGTTTATTTTTTGGTGCTTGGTTGTCCTGGATGCTAAATAAACTGAAGTGGACTTTTAAAACTGCTAAGTCAGTCTAATAGATTGTGAGCTCTTGCGATCAGGGCCCTCATTCCTCTTGTTTTAATTATTCACCTGTTTATTGCTATGTTATTTATGACTCTGTACTGCGGAATTTGTTGGCGCTATTTAAATAAAGATTAATATTATAGGTGAAGTCTGTCACCATCGGACCTGTTCACACATGCAGACACCTACATAATATTAAAAAAGATAACAAATGCACACTGCGTATGTGTTTTTAAACATGCTGTTTGTTTATGCTGTCAACCATGTGTCTACCTGTAACTATGTATGTCACATTCACTTTGGAAAGAATGGATTCGGCAAGAATCTAATAAAAAAAAAAATTTGCTGTATCAAACACAAAACAAATTTCAAGAAGTTCATTCATCTCTATTCTATATGCAATTCCTTATTATGCTATTGGAGGTTTTCACATTCTATTATGTTTCTTTAACCCCTTAAGGACACAGCCATATTTCACCTTAAGGACCAGGCCATTTTTTGCAAATCTGACCAGTGTCACTTTATGTGGTGATAACTTTAAAACGCTTTGACTTATCCAGGCCATTCTGAGATAGTTTTTTCGTCACATATTGTACTTCATGACACTGGTAAAATGAAGTAAAATAAAAAATATCATTTTTATTTATAAAAAAAATACCAAATTTACCCAAATTTCGGAAAAAGTTGCAAATTTCCAAGTTTCAATTTCTCTACTTCTATAATAAATAGTAATACCTACAAAGATAGTTATTACTTTACATTCCCCATATGTCTACTTTATGTTTGGATCATTTTGGGAATGCCATTTTAGTTTTTGGGGACGTTACAAGGCTTAGAAGTTTAGAAGCAAAAACCCAATTTTTAGGGACCAGTTCAGGTCTGAAGTCACTTTGTAAGGCTTACATAATAAAAACCACCCCATTCTATAAACTACACCCCTCAAGGTATTCAAAACTGATTTTACAAACGTTGTTAACCCTTTAGGTGTTCCACAAGAGTTAATGGCAAATGGAGCTAAAATTTCAGAATTTAGATTTTTGGGGCAAATTTTCCATTTTAATCCATTTTTTCCAGTTGCAAAGCAGCCAAACAAAACACAATATTTATTGTCCTGATTCTGTAGTTCTGTAGGTACCTCCTGACGAAGCCTACGTGGTGAAACACGTGGCGAGGTTGAAGCGGTTGGGGATTTGTGTCACCAGCTTACAGCAGCAACATGGGTAGGTAACATGGTATCTGGAATAGGGTGGGACGAGTGGCTTGAAGTTATTGTTTAAATGCCATCTTTATGAGTATTATTCCACCGTCTTCTTATACCCTACAGCATCGAATGGTTAGATGCTATGACTGATAGTAAGGTAGTTGTTAATCATTAGGGAACAGCACTAGCACCCACAACTAACCCAGGGTTCATAGCCTCTGCTCAAATTGTGTGTTACCTGCTGTTCATAGTCACATTATCCCTTATTGTGATTCTCCACATTGTAGAGCCCAACTGTGGCCTAGTCTCTATGCCTTGTCACTTTGACTCTTATTTGTATTGATCATGTGATTTGAATTGAATAAAATGAGATTTTTTACCTTGTAAAATCCTTGCTCTTTTGTTTTACAAGTTGCAGTAGGTTGGGGAGCGAGGTATTGCTTTTGGGGTATTGTAGGCTTTACCTGATTCTGTAGTTTGCAGAAACACCCCATATGTTGCCGTAAACTACTGTACGGCCACACAGTAGGGCGTAGAGGGAAAGGTGCTCAGTGTGGTTTTTGGAAGGCAGATTTTGCTGGACTAGTTTATTTACACCATGTCCCATTTGAAGCCCCCCTGATGCACCCCTAGAGTAGAAACTCCATAAAAGTGACCCCATTTTGGAAACTACGGGATACGGTAGCAGTTTTGTTGGGACTATTTTTAGGGTACATATGATTTTTGTTTTAGCTATATTACATTTTTGTGAGGCAAGGTTACCAAAAATAGAAATTCTGAAATTTCATCTCCATTTGCCATAAACTGTTGAGGAACACCTAAAGGGTTAATAAAGTTTGTAAAATCAGTTTTGAATACCTTGAGGGGTGTAGTTTCTTATATGGGGTCGCTTTTATGGAGTTTCTACTCTAGGGGTACATCAGGGGGGCTTCAAAAAGGACATGGTGCCCCCAAAAAAAGCCCATCAAAATCTGCCTTCCAGAAACCATACGGCGTTCCTTTCCTTCTGCACCCTGCCGTTTGGTCATACAGCAATTTACGACCACATATGGGGTGCTTCTGTAAACTGCATATTAAGTTTTGTTTGGCTGTCAACCCTTGCTTTGTTATTGGAAAAAAAATGGATTAAAATGGAAAATTTGACCAAAAATTGATGTTTTGGCACTGTTTTTATTTAATTTTTTGGACCGTGTTAATCTGAGGGGTTAGTTCATGGGGTATTTTCATAGAGCAAATTCTTACAGATGCTGCGATACCTAATATGTCTACTTTTTTAAAATTTATTTATGTTTTACACTGTATTATCGTTTTATAAACAAACAAAAAAACATTTTGGTATCTCCATAGTCTAAGAGTCAGTTTTTTTTTGTTTTTAGCCGATTATCTTAGGTAGGGGCTCATTTTTTGCGGGATAAGAGGACGGTTTTTTTGGCACTATTTTGGGGGGCATATGACTTTTTGATCGCTTGCTATTACAATTTTTGTATTTTTTTGACTGTGTTCATCTGAGGGGTTAGGTCATGGGGTATTTTTATAGAGCAGATTCTTACGGATGTGGTGATACCTAATATGTCTACTTTTTATTTATTTATTTTAGTATTACTAAATAATATTTTTGAAATAATTTTTTTTTTAGTTTTAGTGTCTCAAGTCTGAGAACCATAGTTTTTTATCCGATTGTCAGTGGCTAAATTGGGGAAGGGGAATATAAATTTAGTACTCCATGGATGTGTGGTACTCCCTGAAGCAACCGTCAATGCAGAGGCCCGGATAATCGGGGCACATGTCACACTGAGTGGTGGTGTCCTTCCGTATCCCCCTCCTGTGACACACTCTGCACTTTCTTTGGGTCCTTCCCTTCTTTCCAGTATGGGGGACCACACCTGGAAAGTGTTGGCCAGGGACGATCCGGGCACCTCCAGTTCCCGAGGTACTCTGGCCTGCTCTTTCTCGGTCAGAAAAGATCAGGGCCTTAAGGACTGCCTCATAGAACTGAAGGAATTTCCCTGTGTTGCCAGCGCTCCGGGACAGCACAAAAGAGTTGTACAAGGCAACCTGTAGACCGCAACTTTCTTGTACCATGCCCGGGTTTTGCGCATGCCATTATATGGCTTGAGGACTTGATCAGAGAGATCAACTCCTCCTATATACTGATTGTAGTCGACGATAGAATTGGGCTTGAAGACTGTTGCCACGGTACCTCGCACAGGGACAGGGGTGATGCCGTTACCGTGAATTGTGGACAGTACAAGGACATCCCTCTTGTTCTTATATCTGACCAGCAACAGGTTTCCACTGGTAAGGGCACGGGTCGCACCCCTGGGGATAGGTACCTGGAGGGGGTGGGTAGGGAGGCCGCGTAGATTTTTCCACATGGTCCCACAAGCGGACGTGGATCTGGCAGCGAGGGACTGGAACAAGGAGATACTAGAATAAAAGTTATCCACGTACAGGTGGTAACCCTTATGTAGCAGTGGGTGCATAAGGTCCCACACAAGTTTCCCGGTAACACCCAGAGTGGGGGGACATTCTAGGGTTTGAAAACGGGAATCTCGCCCCTCGTACACACGAAACTTGTAAGTGTACCCTGAGGTAGAACTGTTAGGCGTACAAGTTCGTTTGCTCCACCATCAGATTTACAAAGTGGTCACTGAAAAAAAGACTAAAGTAGTCATATTCAGTGAAGCCCACTGTGGAAATCTGGATTCCTGGTTGACCAACAAAATCAGGAATCGCAGGCTCAAAATGCTCTGGGGTACACCAGACAAGTTCACCGGTAGGGGGCTCAGAGCTGCTTGTACTAGTGTGGGCCACAGGGTCCCTTTCTCCACCTGGCGGCGTCTCCGCTGCCTTGGGGGCTCATCATCATCGCTAGATGATGAGGATGACGCGGATTATAAAAGGAAAGTGGGGTCACCCTAGCCCTCACTGAGGCTCTCGGACTCAGAGGCAAGCTGGGCGGTGATCAGAACTACACAGGACGTACAGCTACGCCTTGTGTCCTTAAGTACCAGGACATCAGGGCATACCTGTACGCCCTATGTCCCTTACAGGTTAAAGCCAATTTACATGAATCTTGGACAAACAATAATTTAGTTTTATTTGTGTGCAATTCATTGTTGGAGATGATGTCACTGACACTTGAACACGGTGGAACTTTTATAATGTTTTATATACAATGTTTCTGGTCCAAACAGCCATATGTTATCAAATTATTCAATCAACATTACCAGGTTTGAGGTCACAAGTTAGTTTGCAATATAAATAGTTGTGTTCTGTATAACCTACTCTCCAGTTTATTGCAGTTTTGGTAATTTGGGCACTATCTGTACAATCAGACCAATAGTTGGTGTGTATAACAAACTGTGTGTGTTGGTCATCTTTGACCAATGATTGGTCAGAAAATCTGTCAGATAATAAGTGGGTGTAATACAAGGTCTAAAACAAGTATTTGTGTATCTTTGAAGGTCAGTCTAGTGTATAGCAATTAGAACATCCAATTAGTGTTGATCGAGCACCAAAGTCCTTGGGTGCTCGAGTAGAACACCTCGGGATGCTCGGGTGCTCTACTGAGCACCCGAGCATAATGAAAGTCAATGGGAGAACCCGAGCATTAAACCAGGAAAAGGTCAGAAATTGATAGAAACACCACTGAAATGGTCCGGGAACAGCATGGGGAGGATGTCTAGATGCATCTTGGACTCCCAGGTCGCTGCTGGTAACGATGTTGTCCGAGTAGTACGTAACTTTTACAGACTGACAATAATATGCACAAAACCGAAGATAAAATCAACTTTAGAGGAAAAATTGTTAGGAAACATTCTTTCCTGTATACTTACTTGTATAAAATTAGAAGGAAGAGGCACTCCGATACAACCTGTATATCACATAAAGGAGGGCCTCATTCACATTGTGGTACAATTGTTCAGGTAGTGGGACTCCTACACTCATAAAGCCTATGCACTAAGTGAAAGGGCTGCCAAAAATTACAAGGAACCGGCACTCCAATACACCCTTTATTGCACATAAAGGAGGACATCATACACACCATTGAAAAATTATGATTGATGGCCTGCTGGTGACCCTCAAAAACATAAGGAGCAAGGGCCTGCTGGTGACCATCTAAAACAATAGGGATGAGGGTCTGCTGCTGATCTGACCTTCTAAAACATTAGGGGTGAAGGTCTGCTGCTGATGTGACCTTCTAAAACATTAGGGGTGAGGGTCTGTTGCTGAGCTGACCATCTAAAACATTAGAGGCGAGTGCCTGCTGCTGAGCTGACCATCGAAAAAATGATGGTTGAGGGCTTGCTGCTGAGCTGACCATCGAACAAATTATGGTTGAGGGTCTGCTGGTGAGCTGACTCTAAAACATTACGGGCGAGGGCCTGCTGCTGATCTGACCATGGAAAGAATTATGGGCGAGGGCCTGCTGCTGAGCTGATTTTCTAAAACATTAGATGCGAGTGCCTGCTGCTGAGCTGACCATCATAAAATTATGGTTGAGGGCCTTCTGCTGAGCTGACCATCGAAAAAATTATGGGCGAGGGCCTGCTGCTGAGCTGACCATCTAAAACATTAGGGGTGAGGGTCTGCTGCTGAGCTGACCATCGAAAAAATTAGGGGCCAGTGCCTGCTGCTGATCTGACCATGGAAAAAATTATGGGCGAGGGTCTGCCGCTGAGCTGACCATCAAAATAATTATGGTTGAGGGCCTGCTGGTGAGCCGACTCTCTAAAAAATTAGGGGCCAGTGCCTGCTGCTGATCTGACCATGGAAAAAATTATGGGTGAGGGCCTGCTGCTGAGCTGACCATCGAAATAATTATGGTTGAGGGCCTGCTGCTGAGCTGACCCTCTAAGACATTAGGAGCAAGGGCATCCTAATAAGCATGTTGATATGATGGAGGAGGACGACGAGAAAAGGAAGATTGATCCATATACCCTTTTTTGTGGTGGAAGTGCAGCACGCCAGACCTGCAGGGTATTGCGATGTGAGGTCACGGTTAATGTGCAAGCAAGGGTTACTCACAGTACTGTAGGAAAACCCTGGGCAGGCGTACAGCAGTGAAGGAGAGGCTGGTACAGGGGTCCTCTGGGGCACACTCTGTATATAGGGACCAGGCCTGATGGTAGATGAGGTGCCCTGGATGTTGCAGGTGTTTTATGTGCCTGGGGCAGGGTCCATTTGAGAATTGTGACGCCAGTGCCTGTAACGGTGGCACACCGATTTATAGTTGCAGTAATGGAGGAACACGGTTGTATGGTAAACCAAACTTTGCTTTACTGGAACAACAGTTCAACTTTGTACAGTTGGATGTTAATACAGTCCCTCAAATCAAGTTCCCTTCACAAGCAGGCTTACATCAACAATGGCAGGTATATTCCTTGCAAGATACTCGGAGGGTAATAATCACACACACTTAGATCAGGTTGTACCTTCTCCTAAGGGCTCTTTCACACTTGAGTTCTTTTCTTCCGGCATAGAGTTCCGTCGTCGGGGCTCTATGCCGGAAGAATCCTGATCAGGATTATCCTAATGCATTCTGAATGGAGAGAAATCCGTTCAGGATACATCAGGATGTCTTCAGTTCCGGACCGGAACGTTTTTTGGCCGGAGAAAATACTGCAGCATGCTGCGCTTTTTGCTCCGGCCAAAAATCCTGAACACTTGCCACAAGGCCGGATCTGGAATTAATGCCCATTGAAAGGCATTAATCCGGATCCGGCCTTAAGCTAAACGTTGTTTCGGCGCATTGCCGGATCCGACGTTTAGCTTTTTCTGAATAGTTACCATGGCTGCCAGGACGCTAAAGTCCTGGCAGCCATGGTAAAGTGTAGTGGGGAGCGGGGGAGCAGTATACTTACCGTCCGTGCGGCTCCCGTGGCGCTCCATAGTGACGTCAGGGCGCCCCACGCGCATGGATCACGTGATCGCATGGATCACGTCATCCATGCGCATGGGGCACTCTGACGTCATTCTGGAGCGCCCCGGGAGCCGCACGGACGGTAAGTATACCGCTCCCCCGCTCCCCACTACTACTATGGCAACCAGGACTTTAATAGCGTCCTGGCTGCCATAGTAACACTGAACGCATTTTGAAGACGGATCCGTCTTCAAATGCTTTCAGTTCACTTGCGTTTTTCCGGATCCGGCGTGTAATTCCGGCAAATGGAGTACACGACGGATCCGGACAACGCAAGTGTGAAAGAGGCCTTATATAGAGTACACTGTTCCTTAGAACTCCTGTCTGGTTTCTATCCCAAGGCCCGGACGCCCAGATGCTGGCTTTTATCCTTGGCAAATAATCTTCCTCCCGTATTTATCCTTGCTCTATATTTATGACTCTTCTGCCCTTCAGCTTACTTGAGTTTAGCTGGAACTCTGTCTCTGCTTGGCTTGTGGGAACTGCAGGTTTTTCCCAGGAGGCACATCTCTTTTACTGGGGTGACTCTTCTGAGCTAACATAGACTCAGGGAAACTTCAGGCAGGCTGTACTCCTTCACTAGCCTCCTGGTGGCAACTAGAAGCCTGGACTGTCTAGCTGAATGTCAGGAGGAGGCCCTCAGCTCACAGACTCCTGACTACAGAACTACTCCTCCCTGTCTGGGCCTGAACATTTATACTAGGGGCTCTCTATCTCCCTCTAGTGTCTAGTATGCTACACTGCACCCCAATAGGCTTGCTATAGATATCACAGGGGAACAATACATATAAAAGCATATAGAAAATACATTACAATGGACGGTTAAATATACTGCCTCTGTCCCTTAGGAGTAGGAGTACGACAAGGCCCAATTGACCCTTGTGTAGTGCCCACCTTTACCTAGTGGAACACTACAGAAGGGGTACATGGGAATACAGTGTATTCAATACATCATAAAAGCCACATTTAAAGTGCCTTTATGTTTAGCCGCTTTCCTCTGGTGGAGTAGAGAAGTCCGAGGCAATCCAGGCCTTGTTCATTTTTATGAGTCAACCTGTCAGCATTTTCAGTTGACAGTCGGATGCGCATATCAGTTATTATGCCCCCAGCAGCACTAAATACCCGCTTTGACAAAACGCTGGCAGCAGGGCAGGCCAGCACCTCCAAGGCGTAGAGCGCCAGTTCGTGCCACGTGTCCAGTTTAGTCACCCAGTAGTTGTAAGGCACAGAGGGATCATTGAGGACACTGACACCGTCAGCTACGTACTCATTCACCATCTTCCAAAATTGTTCCCTCCTTGCGACAGTAAGCCGAGCAACAGGTTGACGGTGCAGGCGGGGTGTCATGAAACTGTCCCAGGCCTTGGAGAGTGTTGCCTTGCCTCTGTTGGAACAGGTGTGCTTTCCCCTCCCCTCCTCGGTTGCCCAAGGAACAACGTACTCTGCCGCCACAGGAATGAGAGATGAGAAGTTCTCTTTGTAGCGGGGGTCAAGAAGGGTGAACAACCAGTAATCGGTGTTGGCCAAAATGCGTATAACACGAAGGTCACAGGAAAGGCAGCATAACATAAAGTCAGCCATGTGTGCCAGAATCCCAAAAGACAAGATTTTGCTGTCGTCATCAGGAGGATGACTCATCTTCCTCCTCTTCAGCCCATCCACGCTGAACTGATGGAATAAACCTACTATGGGTACTACCCTCTGTAGCGGAGGCAACCGTCTCCTGCTCCTCATCCAATTCGTGCTCAGAAGACGAAATTAGGGTGGTCTGGCTATCACCTTGTGTACTGTCTTCCCCATTTACACCTCTTCCACATGCAAAGCGTCTGCCATCATTGTGATCAGGGAGCGTTTCAGTAGACACAGAAGTGGGATGGTTACGCTGATAATAGCGGCATCGCTTCTCACCATCTGTGTTGATTCCTCAAAGTTGCGTAAAACCTCACAGAGGTCAGATATCCATGTCTACTCGTCGCTTGTGAAGAGCGGCAGCTGACTGCAAAGGCGACGACCATGTTGAAGCTGGTATTCCACTACTGCCCTCTGCTGCTCACAAAGCCTGGCCAGCATGTGGAACGTGGAGTTCCAGCGCGTGCTCACGTCGCACAACAGTCGTGAGCTGGCAATTGCAAGCGCTGCTGCAGCGCTGCCAGACCGGCGGCAGCTGTAGATGACTTTCGGAAATGGGCACACATGCAACGCACCTTCACCAGTAGCTGAGGCAAATTGGGGTAGGTTTTGAGAAACCACTGAACCACTAAGTTTCACACATGGGCTAGGCATGGTATGTGTGTGAGCTTGCCGAGCTCCAAAGCCGCCACCAAGTTACGGCCATTATCAGACACAACCATGCCTGGTTGAAGTTTGAGTGGCGAGAGCCACAGCTCAGTCTGGTCCCTTATCCCCTGCCACAGCTCTGCGGCGGTGTGCTGTTTGTCACCTAAGCAAATAAGTTGCAGCACGGCCTGTTACCGCTTTCCCACTGCAGTGCTACACTGCTTCCAGCTAATGACTGATGTCTGACTGGTGCTGCAAGATGAGAATTCAGAGATGGAAGTGGAGGAGGAGGTGGAGGAGGAGAAGGGGGGATTGCAGCCTCTAATGTAGGTGATGGTGGAAACCCTGATGGAAGTAGGGCCCGAAATCCTTGGCGTCGGTAGTACCTGTGCCATCCCAGGGTACGACTCGCTCCCGACCTTCACAACGTTCACCCAGTGTGCCGTCAGGGAAATGTAGCATCCCTGGCCACAAGAACTTGTCCATGTGTCAGTCATTAAGTGGACCTTCCCAATAACTGCGTTGGTAAGGGCACGGGTGAGGTTACGGGACACATGCTGGTGTAAGGCGGGGATAGCACACTGGGCAAAATAGTGGGGACTGAGTAACGAGGGATGGCTGCCGACATCAGGCTGCGGGAAGCCTCAGTGTCCACAAGCCTAAATGGCAACATTTTCAGGGCCAGCAATTTAGAAAGGTGCGCTTTTAGTGCTATGGCCTGTAGGTGGGTGGCTGGGTATTTGCGCTTTCGTTGAAAGGCCTGCGGTATGGACATCTGTACGCTGCGCTGGGACACATTAGTGGATTTGCTAGCTGATGGTGCTTTGCGAAGTTCCAGGTGCATGGCGGGAGGCATCCGGGCCTGCGTCTTGGACAGGGGATTGGCCTGCACGTTACACAGGGGAAGAGGAGGCAGTGGTGTGACCCGCAGACACTGACTGTGGACCCAGGCGTTCGGTAAACCTATTTGGGAGCTTTGATGCCATGTTGCGGATCATGCTGGAGGTGGTGAGGTTGCTAGTGTTCACGCCCCTGCTCATTTTGGTACGGCACAGGTTGCAAATGACAATTCTTTTATCGTCTGCACTTTCATCAAAAAGGCCCCAGACTGCGGAACATCTACCCCATGGAAAAGGAGATTTCCGCAAGGGGGTGCTCCGAGGAACACTTGCGGGCCTGTTTGGTGTGGCCCGCCTTCTCCCCTTTGCCACCCCACTGCCTCTTCCAGCCTGTTAGGGTGCTGTGGATCCCCCCCCCCCCTCTGTACTACTGTTCTCGCTCGGCTTGCCACCTTCCCAGTTTGGGTCAGTGATTTCATCGTCCACCACCTCCTCTTCCACTTCCTCACTCTGGTCTTTCTCCTGATTTGTTGACCTAACAACCTCACTAATTGACAACTGTGTCTCATCCTCATCATCAACCTCTTGAGACACTAATTGCGGTTGACTTATTGGCAACTGTGTCTCATCAACATCATCCACCTCGTGAAACACTAATTGCCTTTCCCCACAGCCATCTTCTTCTGGCCTCATGCACACAACAGTTTATTTTCACGGTCCGCAAAAACGGGGTCCGTAGGTCCGTGATCCCTGACCGTTTTTTTCGTCCATGGGTCTTCCTTGATTTTTGGAGTCCGCCTGGCCGTGCGGAGCCAAACGGATCCGTCCTGAATTACAATGCAAGTCAATGGGGACGGATCCGTTTGACGTTGACACAATATGGTGCCATTTCAAATGGATCCGTCCCCATTGACTTTCAATGTAAAGTCTGGAGTTCTTTTATACCATCGGATTGGAGTTTTCTCCAATCCGATGGTATATTTTAACTTGAAGCGTCCCCATCACCATGGGAACACCTCTATGTTAGAATATACTGTCGGATATGAGCTACTTCGTGAAACTCATATCCGACAGTATATTCTAACACAGAGGCGTTCCCATGGTGATGGGGACGCTTCTAGTTAGAATACACTACAAACTTTGTACAAGACTGCCCCCTGCTGCCTGGCAGCAGCCGATCTCTTACAGGGGGATATGATAGCACAATTAACCCCTTCAGGTGCGGCACCTGAAGGGGTTAATTGTACTATCATATCCCCCTGTAAGAGATCAGGGCTGCCAGGCAGCAGGGGGCAGACCCCCCCCTCCCCAGGTTGAATATCGTTGGTGGCACAGTGTGCGCCCCCCATCGGCCCCCCGTCCTCCCTCTAGTGTAATAAATCGTTGGTGGCACAGTGTTCGCCCCCCATCGGGCCCCCCTTCCTCCCTCTAGTGTAATAAATCATTGGTGGCACAGTGTGCGCCCCCCATCGGGCCCCCCTTCCTCCCTCTAGTGTAATAAATCGTTGGTGGCACAGTGTGCACCCCCCATCGGGCCCCCCCTTCCTCCCTCTAGTGTAATAAATCGTTGGTGGCACAGTGTGCGCCCCCCATCGGCCCCCCTCCCTCTATAGCAGTAACAACATTGGTGGCAGTGTGCGGCCTCCCATCTCCCCCCCCCCGATCATTATTGGCAGCGGAGTTCCGATCGGAGTCCCAGTTTAATCGCTGGGGCTCCGATCGGTAACCATGGCAACCAGGACGCTACTGCAGTCCTGGTTGCCATGGTTACTTAGCAATAGTACAATAGTAGAAGACTCATAGTTACCTGCTTGCTGCTGCGATGTCTGTGTCCGGCCGGGAGCTCCACCTACTGGTAAGTGAAAGGTCTGTGCGGCGCATTGCTAAAGAACTGTCACTTACCAGTAGGAGGAGCTCCCGGCCGGTCACAGACATCGCAGCAGCAAGCAGGTAAGTATGAATCTTCTACTGTTGTACTATTGCTAAGTAACCATGGCAACCAGGACTGCAGTAGCTTCCTGGTTGCCATGGTTACCGATCTGAGCCCTAGCGATTAAACTGGGACTCCGATCGGAACTCCGCTGCCACCAATGATGGGGGGGGGGGAATGGGAGGCCGCACACTGCCACCAATGTTGTTACTGCTATAGAGGGAGGGGGGCTGATGGGGCGCGCACACTGTGCCACCAATGATTTATAACAATAGAGGGAGGAAGGGGGGGCCCGATGGGGGGCGCACACTGTGCCACCAACGATTTATAACAATAGAGGGAGGAAGGGGGGGCCCGACCGATGGGGGGCGCACACTGTGCCACCAACGATTTATTACACTAGAGGGAGGAAGGGGGGCCCGATGGGGGGCGCACACTGTGCCACCAACGATATTCAAACTGGGGAGGGGGGGGGGGTCTGCCCCCTGCTGCCTGGCAGCCCTGATCTCTTACAGGGGGATATGATAGTACAATTAACCCATTCAGGTGCCACACCTGAAGAGGTTAATTGTGCTATCATATCCCCCTGTAAGAGATCGGGTGGTGCCAGGCAGCAGGGGGCAGTCTTGTACAAAGTTTGTAGTGTATTCTAACTAGAAGCGTCCCCATCACCATGGGAACGCTTCTGTGTTAGAATATACTGTCGGATATGAGTTTTCACGAAGTGAAAACTTAGATCTGAAAAAGCTTTTATGCAGACAGATCTTCGGATCCGTCTGTATGAAAGCAACCTACGGCCACGGATCACGGACACGGATGCCAATCTTGTGTGCATCCGTGTTCTTTCACGGACCCATTGACTTGAATGGGTCCGTGAACCGTTGTCCGTCAAAAAACGGCTGCAAAACGGTGCATTTTCCGATTTTTCCACGGACCCATTGAAAGTCAATGGGTCCGCGAAAAAAAACGGAAAACGGCACAACGGCCACGGATGCACACAACGGTCGTGTGCATGAGGCCTCTGACTGTGGATGCTCAAGAGTTTGGGAATCAGTGCACACGATCTCCTCATGTCCCTCTTCAAGGGGGCTTGGCGAGAGGCCCAAATAAAGGAATGGCGATGAAAAGAGCTCCTCGGTATATCCGAGTGTGGGATCACTTGTTTGCAAAGACTCTCCATGGTGGGAGGAAGGAGGATCAAGGCAAGGATTCTGTTGACCAGACTCTTGGCTACTGAGACTGGACTTTGTGGAAGACAGGGTGGTGCTTAACCGAATGGAAGCATTATCTGCTGCAATCCAACCGACCACCTGGTCGCACTGGTCTGACTTCGAGAGTGGTGTCCTGCGCCGCCCTGCAAACTGGGACATGAAGCTAGGTATTGTGGATGAGTGTGTGTCTTGTGCTCTGGGAGCAGGCACAGTTTCACCGTGCACATGGCCACGGCCTCTGCGTGCACCATCAGCAGCATGGCCACTTCCCCGTCCCCTACCTGCTCGCCTTCCGCATATTAAATGGTATATATGCTTGCAAGTATGTCACACATACAGTAGCGCATGTTTTGTAAGTGTATGCGCAAATAAATTAGATTGAATGTCATATTTAGGATGGGCAAATGTTATACAGGAGATGTAGTGCAGGTAATGTTGCGGTCACCAGTAGCGAAAAAATTACACTGAATGTCACTGATATTTAGACTGGGCAAACATTATACAGGAGATGTAGCGCAGGTAATGTGGGTGTCACCAGCAGCGAAAAAATTACACTGAATGTCACTGATATTTCGAATACGCTAACTTTATACTGGAGATGTAGCGCAGGTAATGTTGCAGCAGTAATGCAGTGGCCAAACAATTGCACGCAATTTAGCGCTAAAAATATATATTGCTGCCAGACACAACAATAGTCCTTAAAAGGACTTTTGGGTCTCTTACACCAACCCTGCCTAACAAAAATATTAAATTCAATTGAATCAATTCCCTGCACTATCTGTCCCTTCTGCAGCACAGCTCTCCCTGACTAACACTGAGCCGAACCACGTGTCATCGGGTGCTATATATCACCCGATGGCGCGTTCCGGCCAGCCAATCACTGTAATGCCAGTAACCAACATGGCTACGGCATTACAGTGAGTGGCAGTACTTACCTGCACAGTTATTGGCTGTCAACAAACTTGCAGGGACGAGACTTGAGCATTGTGCTCGAGTACACGCGGTATTCGGCTGAACACTATGATGACGAGACTTGAGCATTGTGCTCGAGTACACGCGGTATTCGGCTGAACACTATGATGTGCCGGAGACGAACTGGTGTTCGGCCGAGCATGCTCGATCAACACTACATCCAACGTGTTGTACAGATATAGATTAATACATAGAGTATCATGGTACACATAAAGCAAATACACTACCCAAGAAATGTATAGAACAGAACACTGCTCCAAAAATAAGAGCCTCATCAGGCGGTGCTCACATGGTGGTCTAGTTTTTAGCAGAAAACTGTGTGCAGTTGTACAACGCAAGGTGCAAACACAGCCCTAATTTGAGTAATTAATATATGTTCTGCGCAGGTATGTAAAACTGATTATTATAATTGTATGCCATTAATGTGGAGTTAGGATTATAATTCCTGGAGAAGCTTGCCCCCTACCTGCTTACAGAGCCATTTCTGAGTCAGGTTTGTGTAATGTATTGTTTCATGGTTTGCATGTACCGTAATACAATTGAGGATGGGTAAATGAATGGTAATATTGCCCTTTCAAGAAGTCTTACTAATTGAATTCAAAATTATCCACCGCTTATGTAATGAATAAATTAAGCTTTTCATCTACTTGAAAAGCAGCGCTTGTTAAACTTCCGATTATAATTATCTGCCCCCCCCCCCCCTCGCCTTATGACTAATGCCTTCATGGAAACTCACATTAGACGAGAACATTATGTGATGCAAACAATGCACTTTTAATCATAATCTTAAAGTGGAGTGCAAATAAGGTAGAAAGACATGAAATGGCCCAATTTAATTAATTCATAATCCTTGAGAGCCCGCCAAGACGTTTCTCTGTACACCATACCTGGGAAGACTGAAATTTACTTGGTTATTCAGCAGTATTTTACTCATGTATAGAAGATTAGAATTATACGTCAGCAGAGTAAGCTCCGTTTTCAGCAGAACGAATATAATTGCGATTTTCAGGCTTCGGCTGTTTGTGCTTTCCTGTTCTGCACAGGAAGTAGCTGCCACTGTCAGCCATATTTGCTTTCATGTGGCTGAATGTTGAATCTGTAGGAAAAAAAATACATGGATCCTAAATCCACATGCCATGCATTGGCTTATTGCTTCTCAAAATAATCGATAAAAATGTCCACAAGGCACTTTGTATACGTTTAGATCAAATTGTAAGGACTCACTCACTAGACCACGATGGTCTCTTTCGAGTGGGTCCTTACTGTAATTTGTCGCAGTGTCACATGGTGACCGCCGCCGCCGCAACGCAGCACCTGCCGGCAGCCCAATAACACCCTGGCTCTGAGAAGACAGGGAGTAAAAAAAACGAAAAGAGGTTAAGATGGAATTTAGTGTGAGAGAAGGAAGCGGGAAAACCAGAGCAGCACTAGGATAGCAGGAGCAGTCAGTAGGAGACAATGCTAAACACCCGCCTCTGAGGAAGAAAAGATTTATTCTGGATGGTAAAGCAGCCATTACAAGGGAGTTGCTGGATGCAAGACTGTGAGGACAATGCTCACAGGTAACATAGTAACATAGTATATAAGGCCGAGAAAAGACATTTGTCCATCCCGTTCGGCTTGTTATCCTGCAAGTTGATCCAGAGGAAGGCAAAAAAAAAACTGAGGTAAAAGCCAATTTTCCCCACTCAAGGGGGGAAAAATTCCTTCCCAACTCCAATCAGGCAATCAGAATAACTACCTGGATCAACATCCTCTCTCTAGTAGCTATAGCCTGTAATATTATTACACTCCAGAAATTTATCCAGGCCCCTCTTGAATTCTTTTAGTGAACTCACTATCACCACCTCCTCAGGTAGAGAGCTCTATAGTCTCACTGCTCTTACCGTAAAGAATGCTTTTCTATGTTTGTGTACAAACCTTCTTTCCTCCAGACGCAGAGGGTGTCCCCTCGTCACAGTCACAGTCCTGGGGATAAATAGATGATGGGAGAGATCTATAAGATGGCAAGTAGTAGGAGAAAGCTACAAGTCAGATTTAAAGCCAGGGGAGATGGTAGAAGACAAATCAGTAAATAAGGGGTTCATCCAGAAACAAGGAACAGAGTCAAAACCAGGAGAGTCAGTAGAAGCCAAATCAGAAGACAAGGGATTAATCCAGAAACAAATCACACAGTCTGATCCAGGAGACTCAATAAAAGGCTAATAAGTATCCAGAAACAAGCCAAGGTCAGTACACAGTAAGGTCTAAGCCCAAAATCACAAGAATCAAACTCACAGGCAAAGACAGTCAATGCCATACTTAATCCCCCCACCTGGCTCTGGGATTGGATGGCAAGCCATGAACCTGATTGGCTCGGCGTCCAGGCTTACGGATAAGTTAACCAGCTGGGGTTAGGCTGGTCACCACAATAACTCTCCTAGAACAGCCTGCACTGGATCATAGCTAGGTAAGTTCCTGACCGACACAAGTCTTCTTCTCAAGAGGGGTTGCGCTTAGTTTCTACCCTATTACAAGTCTATGCAACATTTCAGCTCAAATCGAGAAAGTCTTGGAATAAAAAGGCCTTCCTTGCGGGGAGAAGGGGTAAATTGCACAGGGCATCTGGTTACTGAAGTGCTTCTCCCATCAACTTGACCAAGCATAGCGAATACCCAGTGTATGCAGAGGGGTAGTTCCTGGTTTCGGTACACAGCAGGATGCCAGGAGTTGGACCTGAACTGATCTGATACTGATGACCTATCCTGAGGATAAGTTATCAATATAAACGCCCAGAAATCCTATTAAATGTTATCATTGACAGAGGACTGCACGATTACTCTCCTGCCCGGTGTCATAAAGGTCTACTGTTCGAGGAGAGGCAGTTGCCAGTCACAGAGTGCACATGGTTCACACTTTCTCCCCAGAGTTCATCCGTGATTTCAGGCTGTTATCACTAGAGGTCTTTAAGCCTGAAACGAAATCATGATAAGCATGTTAGATATGGTTTACATCATGCTTTTGGGTTCACACAGTTTCTAGCCCTCCCTCGTCAGGGGTATATGTGTAATCACCTGAAAGTCATATCCAAACATAGACCGACCGCGACTAATCTATTTACTTTAATTGGGCAAATGAAGTGCAAAGGATTAAACTTTGGCCTCCATTTGACCAGCTTTCACTTTATTTCCTACCTTTTTGATGGACAGAACAACATAGTCGACCTTGCTATACTGTCCACCAGAAAGACGGAAACAAATGGAAAGCTGGTCAAACGAAGTCTGAAGCTTAAAGAAGTTGTCCACTTTAATTGAACTGAAATACTGTAATGCTGGTGGTCTATGTCTACAAGCATCCTCCTCCTCCTAGAATACTCACCCGTCCTTGCCCCTAGGTTGGGTCAGATACCCACCGGCATCTTTCCTTCTTCAGTGGACATGCCTGATGGAGTGCTTGTTGTCTCCCCAGCTCCATGCTTGTTCCTCTTCTGCCATCCCCACTTGCCTGCTAGTGCCTGTTCTATTAGGGCAGGCACACTCTCCTCAGTTCTTACATCGGTCCCCATTCCACGGGATGTTTATGGTGCCTTTTCCTATGGGAATTCAGCGAGGGAGAAGAGGATGAGAGAAATGGAAGTGGCTTTGATGCAGGTAATAGTACTCAAAGTTCATGGTGGCATTCCTCACCCTGGTTTCCCAGGCCATGTACATCAAAAGAAGGGGGCACCTTTCTGGGGCTCTTGCCTGGTGGTGGATGGGGTGACCTTGATTGTGAACTGTTGGCAGGGGGCAAGGCAGGAGTACAGGAGCAGGGGCAAGTGGATGATGGAGTCAATGACCAGGCTCATTTGGTGGAAGCAGATAGTATTTTTACTGAGGATGATGAGAGTTATAGTGCATAAAGCAGCAAAGGAACAGTTTCAAAGTACATCACAGTGTAGTTCCTTTCCCAATAGTTGTGTATGGGTAGTGGCAATGATGAGACTAGTAGTCCCTGAGTCTCTCTCTAAACACTTTGAAATTTTTCCAAGATGCCCACAGGTGTGCTATCCTGTACTTGTTAATTCTTTCTCCAATTCCCAGGCTGCCGTGTGCACATCCTAGATCTAGATGATCCTGTCCTTCTTCTCTCTGGTGGGTGTCAGAGGCAATTAACCCTTTCCATAGCAGTAAAGTCTTTATACCCTAAACGAATGGTGTCTTACTGTCTGCATCCAGTGAATGACCTTGGTGGTTCTTGAGCTTCTATGGTTGTCACTTCTCTTTCCCTCAGGGGTACCCTTTCAGTTAGGCTGCATTCACACAACCATGTTACTGTAGATCTGCAAAACATGTGGATCACACCTCAGAGCTGCATGGCCAGTTACAAAAAATAAATAAAAAATTAGACTTCTGCTGTATAGGAATACTAGCCATGCAGCTCTATAGTGTAAAATTGAGGTATAATGTCCTCTTTTATATAGTGTCCATGATTAAGGAATGTGGGGCTGGAACAGTGAGGGGTGTCTAGAAAACCAGGGAATCAGTCCCAAGGATTGGGACATATCCTTTTTGAGCCCAATGAGTATGTTATAAATATTAGCTTTAAGATCCTTATGCTCATGGGTATATTGTTCATAATTGAAATTCATAGCGGTATAATACTTTAAAACCGGTCAAATAGTATACAAATAGTATACAGACCATAAAAAACATACCCTAAAAAAGCTCTATAGTGTAGTGGTTAAGGTTCTTGGCTGTAATGTAGAAGGTTATGAGTTTAAATCCCACCAGAAACATTTCAGAATAGAGGCTAAATTAAATTTATATATTTTTTGGGGAATTGTAAAAAATGTGTAATTACGAAAAAGATGAAAATTACTCTTACAGGTAATTGGATTTTCCTTTAGCCTCCACAATGGCACTATGGGGAGGTTTATCCCGCCTTCTTCAGGGACAGGAAATAGCTTTCGAGACCAGCCAATAAAGGGCCCCCTCCCTCTTACCTTGCCTGTTAGTAACCTAGTACTCAGAGATAGATGCAAAACAATCCAAAGTTATTAAGGTATATAACATCAACAATATAAACGGTATAGCTCAATATACAAGTCAGGATCAATTCTCCTGAGGGTAATTGAACAAAATGTCATACAATCGAAAATATCCCCCCTTTACATTTTTTTTTTGGGGGGGGGGGGGGATTCCTCGTGCCGTTGTGGTGGCTAAAGGGAAATCCAATTACCGGTAAGAGTAATTTTCATCTTTTTCTGACGCCTCCACAACGGCACTACGTGGAGGAATAAAATAGGAGACATGATTAGGGTGGGACAACTGCCGACAGGACTTTGCGTCCAACGGATAAGTCTCTATTTGTAGAGACTACCAATTTGTAATGTTTAAAAAAGGTGCCAGGATTGGACCAAGTGGCTGCCCGACATATTTATTCTATCGAGGCCAATGCCCTGGTAGAGTGGGCTTTTAATAAAGATGGAGGAGCAACACCTTCCGTCTCGTAGGCTAGAACAATGCAGGCCTTGATCCATCTGGAGATGGAAGTCCTGCTAACTGCCTGGTCCCGATGCAGACCCAGATATTGTACAAGTAGCTGGCCTCCATATATAGTATCATAGTCTCCATATACTGTAGGACGCATCTCCTAACGTCCAGGTTGTAAAACAGTTTTTCCTTCTCCGAGGTCGCCTGGGAACAGAAGGAGGGAAGAGTAACTTCTTGTTGACAGTGGAATTTAGCTTACAACCTTAGGAAGAAATTCAGTAGCATGTTTTTAATATGATTCTATCCTCCAGAATCATAAGATAAGGAGGTAGCATGGAAAAGGCCTGGATCTCCCCTACTCTTCTTGCTGTAGTGATAGCTAACAAAAAAACTTGAGAGTTAATGTTCTCAAGGAGATTTCTGTTATAGGTTCAAAGGGCGGATACATTAGTCTGGATAGTACCAGATTTAAATCCCAGGGCGGAACTAAAGACCTTAAAGGGAACCTGTCACCAGAATTTTGTGTATAGAGCTGAGGACATCGGTTGCTAGATGGCCGCTAGCACATCTGCAATACCCAGTCCATATAGCTCTCTGTGCTTTTATTGTGTCAAAAAAACGATTTGATACATATGCAAATTAACCTAATCGTTTTTTTGCACAATAAAAGCACACAGAGCTATGGGGATTGGGTATTGCGGATGTGCTAGCGGCCATCTAGCAACCCATGTCCTCAGCTCTATACACAAAATCCCGGTGACAGGTTCCCTTTAATTTTGGGCGGATTCTACTTGCCCCTTTAAGGAATCTCTTGATAACATTTTGTCCGTTAGCTTGCTGTTTAAAAATGCACTTAGAGCTGCTACTTGGACTTTTAAGGTACTTACAGATAGTCCCTTATCTAGTCCCGCCTGAAGGATGTCCAGGATTAGCGTCACCTGTAGTTCTCCGGAAGGATTATATTTGCCGCTGCTAAACCGCAGAAAAGATTCCCAGGCTCTCAGATATATTGTTGATGTGACTGGTTTTCTACTTTGCAAAAGGGTGGATATTACTGCCTCTGAAAAACCTTTCCCTCCTAGCATACGCCTTTCAGCCTCCAGGCTGTTAAGTAAAGCTGGGCGACTCTGGGATGAACAGTTGGGCCCTCAAACAACAGATCCGGGCGAGGAGGGAGGATCCAAAAGTCTTCCCCTGCAAGGTTCTTTAGTACTGGGAACCATGTTCTTCTGGGCCAGAACGATCTGGGCATTCTCCTCTATGATCTTGGCTAAGACCCTTTGTATCAGGGGAAATGGAGGAAAGGTATAGAGCAGCTGCTGGGGCCAAGGTGTTGACAAGGCGTCCACTCTTAGGGGACAATCTAGAGCTGACAGGGAGAAAAAGTCCCTGACCTGTGTGTTTTTTCTTGTGGCAAACAGGTCGACACCTGGAGTGCCCCACTTGGAACAAATTTGGTTGAAGATCTGTCGGTTCAGAGTCCATTCTCCTGCCCTTAGTCTCTGCTTAGGAAGTCCGCCACTAGATTTTCTTTTCCCCTCACATGGGCTGCGGACAGAGACAGTAGATTTTTCTCTGACCAATTTAGGATTTTCCCTGTCACCGTGGCAAGAGAGCGACTTCTTGTTCCTCCCTGTTTGTTAAGGTAGGCGACAGTCGTTGTATTGTCCGATAGGACTTTTCATTCCTTAGAGGATGAAAGGAGCGAAGGCTTTCAGGGCTTCCCACACCGCGGTCAACTCTCTCAAGTTTGACGAGGCTTGTTGTAGGTGAGACCCCCATAGACCCTGCTCCAACCATTTTTCCATGTGGGCTCCCCACCCCTGTTGGCTGGCGTCCGTAGTAATGACGACCTGATTCGTCGGCCTCCATGCCACGCCTCGGGAGAGAATTGTTCGATTCGTCCACCAAGATAACGATGTTTTTACACGAGATGGGATTTTTATTCTTTTGTTTAAGGAAGTTTGCTTTTTGTCCCAGTTCTTTAGAAGAAAGGCCTGAAGAGTTCTTGTATTGTACTGGGCCCATTTTACCGACGGGATTGTCGAAGTCATAAGACCCAGGATGGTCATTATATCCCTGAAAGAGGGAAGTTTATGTGTTTGGAACTTCTCGGTGTTGGAAATCAAGGTGTCCTGTTTTAGTTCTGGAAGGAAGGAGGTCATCCGCATTGAGTCCAGCAGAACTCCAAAAAAAATCCTTCTTTGTGAGGGAGGCAGACATGATTTTTCCCTGTTGACTATCCATCCTAGGTTGGTCAGGGACTTCAGTATTATCTGAAGGTGACGAAGCAGCAGGTCTTCCGAATGGAGCCGCAAGAAGTCGTCCAGGTATGGGATGAATAAAATCCCTGCCAGATCGAAATATTTTGCCACTTCCGTCATCATTTTTGTAAACAGCCTCGGAGCGGAACTGAGGCCAAATGGAAGAACCTGGAACTGGTAGTGACATAGAGATCCTTTGAACCATACCGCCGTCCTCAAAAACTTCTGATCTTTTTCTCGTATTGGAACATGGTAATAGGCATCTGCCAGGTCTAATGTTACCATGTAACAATCTTTTTGAAGGAGGTTGGTCACGGATTTTATTGTCTCCATTTTGAACTTTTTGTACACATGTATTTGTTTAGGGTTTTCAAATTTATTATTGCTCTGAAGGAGCCGTTCGGTTTCCTTACAAGAAAGATCGGTGAATAAAATCCTTCCTTCCGTTCTTCCACTGGTACAGGAACGATAGCCCTCTTTTCCAACAGGAGTGATATTTGTAGATCCATTGCTTTCTGGTTTTCATCTTTTAATTTTATGTTCTCCATAAACTGTCTGGTGGATAATGGCTGAACTCCAGACTGTATCCTTCTTCTATCACCTCCAGTACCCAGGGGCAGGCTTGGATATTCTCCCAGGCAGAATGAAAAAAAAACTGAGCCTTCCCCCTATGGTTCCTCTGGTGTCATTGGGAGGATGTGCGGGTGGACTTGTCGGGGTTAAACAAGAACCCCTTTCCTTTTCCTTTGGTAGACTGCCATGACTGTCCTGAATCCTTCTTTTTCTAGTCAAATCTACCACGTCTTTGGGGCCGAAAGGAACACCTCTTGTAGAAAAACTTTGATTCAGTGGGAAAGCCCTTCTCCCTATCCGATGCTTTTTCTAAGATGTCATCCAGAGCCGTACCAAAAACTCTATCTCCTTCGCATGGCAAAGAACAGAGCTTGTTTTTTGACACCGTATCCCCTGACCAGGTACGTAACCATATAGCCCTTCGTGAAGCGTTTGATAGGGCGGCTGTTCTGGCAGATTGTCGAAGCATCAGCAATAAAATTGGCCGCCTGCTTTAGTATAGGGATTGAGGCAAGGAAGTCCTCTCTAGGTGTGCCGGACTCAATATGTTCCTCTAGCTGTCCCAACCACAGAGACAGGGTTCTGGCGGTGTAGGTCGCAGAGATACCTGGTCTCAATATAGCGGTGGAGGATTCCCATGTCTTTTTTAGGAGACTTTCACACTTTTTATCCATGGGATCCTTAAGAAGTCCCAGATCTTCAAAGGGCAGGGCAGATTTTTTTGAAACTTTAGGAGTCTTATCCCAGGTGGCCGAGTCCTCTTCCCCAAAAGGAAATTTTCTCTTAAATATCTTAGAGGCGGATTGTCTCTTTTCAGGCTCTAGCCATTCAGATTGGATTAAGGACTTAATATTAGCATGGACAGGAAACACAAGTTTTTTCTTGTCTCCTAGAGCTGCGAACATCTGATCCTGTACAGATGGCTCTTTTGCTTCTTCTAGATTATTGGTAGCTCTGATATTTTTTAACAAGGATTCCGTCTCTTCCACTGAACACAGGGGTCGACCATAGGCATCTTCCGAAATATCAGAGTCTGAACCGGATGAAACTTCTCTTTCATCAAGGTCAGAATCTTGCTCCATAATAGGGGTGCTATAAGTGGAAGGTCTGGGCGGTATGGAAGATAGCTTTGCTTCTACCGCTGCTCCTACTTCTTCCTTGATCATGTTTCTCAGAGTCTCCACCAGGGAAGGGGTTTCTTCTGAGACCACTTTGTCGCAACATTTCTGACATAAAGATTTTTTATATGAGCCAGAAAGAGTTTTCTTACAAACGGCACATTTTCTTTTGATGGATAGTTCCTTTTTAGAAGATTCTCTCCCCTAGGAGACATAAACGGCAGGAATAGATTTATTTAAAAAACTTTTTTTTTTTTAGGAACCACCACCAGAAGAAAAAACGGATGCAAGCTTACATAAGTGAATAGTGCGTAACAGAAAAAAGCACCCCTCATACCTAGAGCAGGGAGGAGGCTTACCGGGCTAGAAGGCCTAGAGGTGTCTGAGGGCTTTCTGGGGGAGTCTCCTTCAGCTTGCATTGTCATATAGACCTGGATAGAGGAGCGCTTGGTAGCTGCAGGAGGATGCTGACAGCCCGCACTTCCTCTTGCTTATGCAGCAGGGCTCCGTCTCCTTCCTATGGGCCGCGCCGGCCCCTTCTGATGACGCAATAACCCACGTCACAGAGGCGCGCGCGGCAGCTATAGGAGGCTTATGGGAGCGTTCCCAGGGCCAGGAACGCTCCCCAATGCCACACAGATGCCGGTTCCACCGGAACGCAGGGATACAGCCCAGGATGACCAGCCCAAGCTGGGATTATACCGAAGGGAAGAAGGGAACACACAGCCGTGTCCCGCGATCCTATCCCCTGCGACGGCCCTCCGGCAGCGCCGGGATAACAAACCTGAAGGCCACGCGAAGACTAGCTGGTACACGAGTTCCCCCTTCTGAGGGACAAGAAAACAACTGGCAAGGTAAGAGGGAGGGGGCCCTTTATTGGCTGGCCTCAAAAGCTATTTTCTGTCCCTGAAAAAGGCGGGATAAACCTCCCCGTAGTGCCGTTGTGGAGGCGTCAGGAAAAAAATAACAATTATATACAGTACAGACCAAAAGTTTGGACACACCTTCTCATTCAAAGAGTTTTCTTTATTTTCATGACTATGAAAATTGTAGATTCACACTGAAGGCATCAAAACTATGAATTAACACATGTGGAATTATATACATAACAAAAAAGTGGGAAACAACTGAAAATATGTCATATTCTAGGTTCTTCAAAGTAGCCACCTTTTGCTTTGATTACTGCTTTAGCACACTCTTGGCATTCTCTTGATGAGCTTCAAGAGGTAGTCACCTGAAATGGTCTTCCAACAGTCTTGAAGGAGTTCCCAGAGATGCTTAGCACTTGTTGGCCCTTTTGCCTTCACTCTGCGGTCCAGCTCACCCCAAACCATCTCGATTGGGTTCAGGTCTGGTGACTGGAGGCCAGGTCATCTGGCGCAGCACCCCATCACTCTCCTTCATGGTCAAATAGCCCTTACACAGCCTGGAGGTAGATAAATAAATGATGGTCCAACTAAACGCAAACCGGATGGAATAGCATGCCGCTGCAAGATGCTGTATGCTGGTTCAGTATGCCTTCAACTTTGAATAAATCCCCAAGAGTGTCACCAGCAAAGCACCCCCACACCATCACACCTCCTCCTCCATGCTTCACGGTGGGAACCAGGCATGTAGAGTCCATCCGTTCACCTTTTCTGCATCGCACAAAGACACGGTGGTTGGAACCAAAGATCTCAAATTTGGACTCATCAGACCAAAGCACAGATTTCCACTGGTCTAATGTCCATTCCTTGTGTTCTTTAGCCCAAACAAGTCTCTTCTACTTGAAGTTGTTACCTGTCCTTAGCAGTGGTTTCCTAGCAGATATTCTACCATGAAGGCCTGATTCACACAGTCTCCTCTTAACAGTTGTTCTAGAGATGTGTCTGCGGCTAGAACTCTGTGTGGCATTGACCTGGTCTCTAATCTGAGCTGCTGTTAACCTGCGATTTCTGAGGCTGGTGACTCGGATGAACTTATCCTCCGCAGCAGAGGTGACTCTTGGTCTTCCTTTCCTGGGGCGGTCCGCATGTGAGACAGTTTCTTTGTAGCGCTTGATGGTTTTTGTGACTGCACTTGGGGACACTTTCAAAGTTTTCCCAATTTTTCGGACTGACTGACCTTCATTTCTTAAAGTAATGATGGCCACTCGTTTTTCTTTACTTAGCTGCTTTTTTCTTGCCATAATACAAATTCTAACAGTCTATTCAGTAGGACTATCAGCTGTGTATCCACCTGACTTCTCCACAACGCAACTGATGGTCCCAACCCCATTTATAAGGCAAGAAATCCCACTTATTAAACCTGACAGGGCACACCTGTGAAGTGAAAACCATTTCAGGTGACTACCTCTTGAAGCTCATCAAGAGAATGCCAAGAGTGTGCAAATCAGTAATCAAAGCAAAAGGTGGCTACTTTGAAGAACCTAGAATATGACATATTTTCAGTTGTTTCATACTTTTTTGATAAGTATATAATTCCACATGTGTTAATTCATAGTTTTGATGCCTTCAGTGTGAATCTACAATTTTCATAGTCATGAAAATAAAGAAAGCTCTTTGAATGAGAAGGTGTGTCCAAACTTTTGGTCTGTACTGTATATATATATATACACATATATATATATTTATATATTTATACTTCTGATATATATGAATGCATAATATGTGGGAAACTACTACTGATGTTTTAGCCATAATATATTTACATATATTATAATATATTATATATTCTAAATACATACAGAGCACCCGAGCATCGGGAAGTGTTCTACCCGAGAACCAGAGCACAGGAGTACTTTGGTGCTCAACTAACACTAGTCAGCTCCCATTCACTTGAATGCCGTGTGACCACTACACAGCGGATGAAGGCTTCTGCTTCCAGCTCTGTTTACTTACATCCACCACTAGGGGGAGCTCACTGCTGATAGATTTATATATCTACTGTAATGGCAGCCTTATAGATTCAGTATGAAGTGAGCTCCACCTAGTGGTGGCCACAGGTACCCAGAATTTTATACCACTATACACACTCGAGGGTACTTTCACACTAGCGGCAAGGAACTCCGGCAGGCTGTTCCGATGGGTGAACAGCCTGTCGGAATCTGTGCTGCCGCTAGTGCACGGGTGCCCCCTGACTACAGCTCCGGCCCCATTGACTAATGGGGGTGTGCCGGAGTTTCGGCGGCATCACGGCAAACATGCCAAGAGGCGCCCAGAATAAAACTAGGACATTTACATATATTTTTATCGTATTAAGCCACTTCCTTATTTTATTTTATTTTTTTACACAATGTATTGTCACATAGTAAATGTGTTTCAAAAGACGCCATTAAGGTTCACATGATCCCTGACTAATAATGCTAAGGCCACAGCTTTCACCTCCATATATCGATGATATCCTTCAGATTCGCAGTCACATCTCAGTCATTCGGGTTAAATATTAATAAGCTCGGAGAAAACATTTCTAAGATGTAATTGATTGCGTTTGACAGATAGTGAAGGTCTCGGAAGATATACAGATAATGCATGTGGGTGTGGGTGTAAAGTGTCTCTCTAGTTAATTATTTCCCATCAACACTTCTTAATGACCTCAGTGAAAATAATTAGACTCTAATGCACGCGATCGGACTGAAGGAAATTTCACAACATTTTGCAAACTTTTTGACTAAAGTCCAGTTGCCGATCATGTTATTGCTATGCCATTGTTTTCTGAGATATATTGTTCTTATGGTGGTCCTTATAGTGCAGTTGACCAGTTCCAAGTTTACTCCCAGTTTGCCTGGACAGTCACAGGTGGACAGCCATTAATTTCAATGGGTACCATGTAATGCCGCATTACCCCAGCGGTGGCACTGGAGGAGAATACACATTTTCTGACAGGTCCCACTCAGGACTGAAGATGATCGTTGGCTTTTCTATGATCAAGTAATTATCAGTGGACCCATTATTTTTGACGGGTACGCTGGTCTGCATTATGAGAACATAGTCTGTCTTTTTGCAGAATGGACTCTTCTGACAGAGGATGCAGTTGTCCAAAGTAGTCCACAGTTCTTTAACATCCCTGCTTGAAATAAGAGTCTCTTGACAATGAGAAGGTCACAGTGTCCTCCTGCTAGGAATGCCAGCAATCAGTTGTAGTCACTGGGGAAACCTGACAGTAATGGCTCATGGACACGGCTGTTGCTCTGCCATGCCCGTAATGTGGCCTGCAAATAGCGGGTCCACAATAGACGGGCACCGGCCGTGTGCACCCTACATCACGGATGCGGACCCATGAAGGATCATATAATTTTTATATATATATTTTTTTTGATCCTCTCTTTTATATGAAGATTTTTTTTTATATAGAAGATATTCGACAACTTGAATGGGTCCGCAATCCGGAAGGTCCAGTGCGGAACGGAGGCACAGAACCCCATGGAAGCTCTACGGAGTGCTTCCTTGGGGTTTCTCTCCGTGCCTCCGCACAACAAAAAAATAAAACATGTTCGGATCACGGACCCATTCAAGTTGAATGGGCCTGGATTCATCTGCAGAATCTGCACAGATGTTGCCCGTGCTTTGGGGCCCAAAAATTGTGGTCCCCAATGCAGGGAACTGCCGACCAACGGCCGTGAGCATGAGCCCTAAGAGTTCAGTTTCTCTTCAGTGCCTCCACAGGGGAAATTAAGTATTACACAGTGTCCATTCCCAGACAGGACATGATAGGTCCTCCGGAGCGAGAGATGCTCTTTGCAAATGCTCTTCACTCTGGCCAAGAGTTGAGGATCCCGAATAAGGGAACCTCACAGACTGGACACCCCCTTTAATTTAGGAGTGAAAACCCCACTCATCTCCCAGAGCTTACCAGAGATGCACTGGAAAGACAGAGATGACTGGGGCTGCAGGGATCAGCACTGGCAGTAAGGCCTCATTTACATGACCATATCTGTTTTTTCAGAGTGGGTGCCAAGAGTCGGACTCCCAACAATTTAATGTTACTGACCGGTCATGAATGTTTAAGTCTTGGAAAACCCCTTTCAAGGGGGTCTCAATAGATGGCACCTGCATCTATTAACTCAATTTGTCCTTATGTAAAGCTATGTAAAAAGCCATATAATACTATAACATAGAAGCACGTTATATCAATATTACAGGGGTTATCCAACCCCTATATTGACCCCCCTAATGCCCGGCGACAGTGGGAGACTAGGCTAGTTGGATAACCCCTTTAAGGCAATCTCCAGGACTAACGCCCTGATGGCCTATCCTAGGACAGTACATTAACGTTTAGGCCCCATGCACTAGACTGTATCCGTTTTGCAGGCCCGCAAATGGCAGATCTGCAAAATATATATGCGGTCTGTGTGCTGCCTGCATTTTATTTGCAGGCCCATTGTTTTCAACGGGTCCGTGGTCTGCATTTTGAGGACATAGCCTATCTTTTTGCAGAAGGGACATACAGATACGTAAAAGTGCAACCGGCGGCCGCACCCCAGGGCCCTCTATATGTCGCGAGACCCAGGTGTAGGAATGCCGAGTTTTATAGTGCGGTCTAAAATGTCTCTTTATGTGTGTCATGGGGGCCCCTACTTGGATACCACTGGACCCCAGGCTTTGTCTCCAAAGCAATAAATAGGGGGATTGAGGGATAAAAGAATAACTCGAGTCCAGACCTTGAGATGAAGTTCAATGGCAGCTTTACTTTGAATAAATGTTTCTTCAAACAGTTTCAGGCTTTGTCTTGGTTCCAGCAGGCTTTAGCATGAAACTGGCAGGCAAACTCCACGCTGCTATATCTGTTTCTCTCTGACTCTGCTGTACTGACAGGCTGGCTGTATAACTCAGCTTCTTCTGTATACTGCATTTCACTTTGTAGTCTGACTCTAGGTTATATCAGGGAACTTTCCTCCTGGCTCCTGAGGCTTCAAGCTTTGGCCTCCATGGCCAGCAGAGCTTAAGGTGCGCTGGCTGGTGTGGGCATGTCCAGCAGAGATGTGCCCCTGCATACCCTTCCCCCTAGCTGGGGGTAAACCAGGCTGAAGCTAACTGGTCCCCACCCGTCCTGCAGGAAATAGGGGGGTTAGAATGGAATGGTAAGTTCCATTCTATCTAAGTACACCTCTGCCATGTTTGCTGCCACCTGCTGGTGAACAAGGCACATTACATGAACAGTTACCTAACATTAGAAATGCACAGTGTGGAGGACCTGGAATAAATGCATAAGATGACATGAGGTTAGACCATTAGAGATAGTAGCAGGGTGTAGGAGTGGAAACACCACTTGGGGGTGTTACAAAAGCACCAAGGATGACCCATGTCCTTTCCGCCAAAAGATAGAACATGTCCTACACTTGGCCGCAACATACGGACCACGGACCCATTGAAGTCAGTGGGTCCGCAAAAAAAGTGGATGCCACACGGACCACACCAGACTGCAAAATGGATACAGTCGTGTGCAACGGGGCCTTAATCTGCGATATTGGTGCAAGCGTGGCTTCCCTTCATAGGTATAGACGCTGACCCCTACAAGCAGCTGTGCCTCTTTCTGCAGAATATCAGCTTCCCTTGGTAAACCACCAATGTCTTAGCCCTGGAGAACCCCTTTAAAGGGATTCTGTCACCTCCCCTAAGGCAAAAAACGATTTAAAACCAGCCATGCAGCACAGCTTACCTGGATTAGGCTGTGCTGTTCAATCTTGAAATCCGTCCAGCAGTTAGTTCAAAAAACGAGTTTGATCAATGAGGAAATGCGTCCTGAAGGTGCCCAGAGGGGCGTTTTTTTCTTCTGAGAGAGCCCAGTCCCGCCCCTTTTTCAGTGCCCAGCCCGCCTTCCTTTTACTTCCTAACTGCCGCCTCCAGCCTGCCACAGCCTCCCCTTCCTCTCCTCCCCCTCCCTCTTGCCGAACGAAGTCTCGCACAGGCGCAGTACCCACTGAGGGCTGCGCCTGTGCGATCATCAGGAGACTGAGGGCGGCAGCTTCATCTTCGTCACTGGGCATGCGCCGAGCCCAGTGACGTCCGATGCTCGCTCTTCCCTCAGTCAGCAGGGAAGAGCGAGCATCGGACGTCACTGGGCTCGGCGCATGCCCAGTGACGAAGATGAAGCTGCCGCCCTCAGTCTCCTGATGATCGCACAGGCGCAGCCCTCAGTGGGTACTGCGCCTGTGCGAGACTTCGTTCGGCAAGAGGGAGGGGGAGGAGAGGAAGGGGAGGCTGTGGCAGGCTGGAGGCGGCAGTTAGGAAGTAAAAGGAAGGCGGGCTGGGCACTGAAAAAGGGGCGGGACTGGGCTCTCTCAGAAGAAAAAAACGCCCCTCTGGGCACCTTCAGGACGCATTTCCTCATTGATCAAACTCGTTTTTTGAACTAACTGCTGGACGGATTTCAAGATTGAACAGCACAGCCTAATCCAGGTAAGCTGTGCTGCATGGCTGGTTTTAAATCGTTTTTTGCCTTAGGGGAGGTGACAGAATCCCTTTAAGGGGCCTAGTCTATCTGACTGTACGCATTTCAGCTATCACAAAGACACTGAATGACCTCCTGTGTCTGGGGGAGGTCAGTGAGGAAACAGTTCTGTTTTGTGAGGAAGCGTAGTTCCTGTTTATTGTCAGAGCTGCTGCTTCCTCCCTGCTTGCTGCTTCCATCTTTAACCCCTTGCATCATCACCGCACATTTTATACATAGGTTGTGCCTTGTATGTGGGGATTAAAACCTATACAGACGGAATATTTCTCACAGCTGAGGTTTTGTGACAGTCACTTAAAGGGGTATCCCGTCACCAACCTGTATTAACTACCCACTGGAGGGGATTCTGACTGCTTGGATTGCTAGAAGGGGGACCTCTGTACCCCTTGTCCCCACCACACGACAGGGGCGCAGAGAAGTCACTCCCATAGAGTGTGGGCCCCTGCTCAATGTTTGCTCTATTCAGTCTCCTCCATGATGGGGCTGGGCAAGAAGCGTATGGTCCCCTAGGCTCCTGCATGATGTGATTTGTCACCTCTCCAATGCACACTGCACATTACTATTAACTGGCCATTGTATGGCGGCACTTATTAAGACTTTTTTGTGAAGTCACAATACACAGGCAATGCACAAAGTGATATTACAGTACAGAGAAAATGCACACAGTAATGTGACAGTAGAGATAATGCACACAGTAATGTGACAGTAGAGATAATGCACACAGTAATGTGACAGTAGAGATAATGCACACAGTAATGTGACAGTAGAGATAATGCACACAGTAATGTGACAGTAGAGATAATGCATACAGTAATGTCATGGATAATGCACACAGTAATGTGACAGTAGAGATAATGCATACAGTAATGTCATGGATAATGCACACAGTGATGTCACAGTACAGGGATAATACAGTGATGTCACAGTACAGGGATAATACAGTGATGTCACAGTACAGGCATAATACACACAGTGATGTCACAGCAGTGGCGTAGCATGGGTTGCTAGAACCCGGGGCAAGCCAAAAATTGCGCCCTTCCTTACCCAATTGGGCATGCCCCTTTTAACAGATTATGTAGTAGATCACTAGCAGTTCTATGTATTACCACAGATAACACTAATAACTCTGCGTACAGATAATGTAGTAGGTGTCACCTGCAGTCCTATGTAACACCTCAGATAACACAGTGATAACTCTCTGAGTACAGATAATGTAATACATAGGACTGCAGGGAACATCTATTACATTATCTGTACACAGAGAGTTATCACTGTTATCTGTGGTGTTACATAGGACTGCAGGGAACATCTAACACCTCAGATAACAGTCATAACTCTCCGGGTACAGATAATGTAGTAGATGTCACCTGCAGTCCTATGTAACACCACAAATAACACAGTGATAACTCTCTGAGTACAGATAATGTAGTAGATTCACCTGCAGTCCTATGTAACACCTCAGATAACACAGTGATAACTCTCTGAGTACAGATAATGTAATAGATGTTCCTTGCAGTCCTATGTAACACCTCAGATAACACAGTGATAACTCTCTGAGTACAGATAATGTAATAGATGTTCCTTGCAGTCCTATGTAACACCACAGATAACACAGTAATAACTATCTGAGTACAGATAATGTAATAGATGTTCCCTGCAGTCCTATGTAACACCTCAGATAACACAGTGATAACTCTCTGAGTACAGATAATGTAGTAGATTCACCTGCAGTCCTACGTAACACCTCAGATAACACAGTGATAATTCTCTGAGTACAGATAATGTAATAGATGTTCCCTGCAGTCCTATGTAACACCACAGATAACACAGTGGTAACTCTCTGGGTACAGATAATGTAGTAGATGGGTGTGAGCCCCCAGAATTCAGAACACGCCCAGTGTGACCTGAAGTCTGGGGCCAGGATGCGGCATGGTGGGCCATATTCTCAATCTCCCCCCCCCACCATGAAACAGATATGTGGACGGACATTATTATTACAGTAGAATACAGCACCACATACCTGTTACATCCAGTGACTTCTCCTGGGATGTAGACTCTCCTCGACGTCTTCATTCAGAGATAAGACCGCCATGACACCTTCTTTCAGCCGCTTCTCGTCTCTGCAGAGTTTCACAGAAAATGTTTTGGCTCCTCACTTTACTGTCATCCTCTCCTTCCTGGGGTCTCAACAACTCATCCTGCTGCCCCCCAATACTGTGCTAGAGCCAGACAGACAGTCCCCCGTTCCCCATAATATTATTCCCCCTGTATATTATAATGGCCCCCTCTTTATTATTAATGTAATGGCCACTCCACTCTTATTAGTATGATGTCCTCGGTCCTCCTCTTTCTGCTCCTCCCCCAACCCCATAGTGCCCCCGTTACCCCTGCAATTAGGGTAGGGTACATAAAAAAAAATAATAATAACAATACTTACCTCTCTCCATCACAGCTTGTGGCATCCCGGCGCAGGCGGTCACGAACGCCTCACTGTGCCTTCCCGCGCCGCGTCATCTCGCGACATCTGACGCAGGAGGTCACAGTGAGGTAATCGTGACGAGCTGTCACGGTGGGGAGTGGGGGAAACTCCCCACTGTACGATATCGGGAATTTAGGAAAGCCACTAGGCCTGGATGCCAGGATAAAGGGAGTAGTGTTATAAAGGTAGAGCACAGCACACCGTAATTGCCAGTGCCAGCAAGGACTTGTCAGTCGTAGCAAATTAATAGAAATTTGCAGCACACGGCTTTTTGCAGTTTATTCATGTCACATCACACAGAATTCATGATCCAGTAATTTCTCAGAAGCGCAATTGATGCTGTGATCCAGCGCCAGAGCTCCATTGAAGCCGCATCAAGATAATCGACCGCCGACGAAGGCCTTGACAGGCCGAAATGTCCGGTCACGTAATCTAATACCTGTAATCAATTGCGCTTCAGAGAAATTACTGGATCATGAATGTTTCTATGTGATGTAACATGAATAAAATGCCTTGAACTGCAGAAAAAGCCGTGTGCCAGGATAAGGGAGCATCCCTAATCCTCGCCCTAAGGCCTCTTTTACACTGCCCTTTTTTTTTTCGTTTTGCTGGCCGTTTTTTGCATTCCGTATACGGTACCATTCATTTCAATGGTTCCGCAAAAAAAACGGAATGTACTCCGTATGCATTCCGTATTTCCGTTTCGTTGAAAGATAGAACATGTCCTATTATTGCCCGCAAATCACGTTCCGTGGCTCCATTCAAGTCAATGGGTCCGCAAAAAAAACAGAACACATACGGAAATGCATCCGTATGTATTCCGTATCCGTTCCATTTTTGCAGAACCATCTATTGAAAATGTTATGCCCAGCCCAATTTTTTTCTATGTAATGTACTGTATACTGTATATGCCATACGGAAAAACGGAACGGAAACTGAAACACAACAGAAACAAAAAAAACGGAACAACGGCTCAGTGAAAAACAGACCGCAAAACACTGAAATAGCCATACGGTAGTGTGAAAGAGGCCTAACTCCTCACCGTATAAGAGGACCTGGATGGTAGGATGGCTCATACCCAGGATACCTAGGACCCTGAGTCGCCCTGATAATCCCTCACATAGGAGCAGGGGAGAGTCCACCTGTTCTTCCAAGACAGAGATGAACAGGAGTCTCAACGAGCCTAGTAGCAGAGAAAAGCCAAGTGGAATGGCAGGTAAGTATCCAGTGGCGGGAATAACCACTAAACCAAGAACTCGGAATGCATGGTAACTTACCTGTCCAGGAGCGTAGCTATAGGGGGTGCAGAGGTAGCAGTCGCTACCGGGCCCAGGAGCCCGAGGGGCCCCAAAGACCCTTGTACCATATGAGAAGACACCTGTTTTATAGACGGTGCATGCTGCTCCAGTTAAACCTCTGGCTGGAGGGAAGGTGTTAGATCAAGAATTTGGCAGAGAGGGGGGTGCAGTTTAAATTTTTGCCTCGGGCAGCAGGGAGGCAATGTGCTTCCCTGCCCCTGGCCACAAAGCAATGAGGGATGGGGGCCCAGGCTAAACTCTTGCACCAGGGCCCATGAGCCTTTAGCTATGCCCCTGTACCTGTCGCAGCTGCTGGATGGCACAACAGAAGACACACTAAGGTGATCCGGAACCCATGCAAACATACTGCAATCCGAAGACCATATCAGACTCAGGACGTACGGACATACATAGGAACCAGCACTCCAACAACAGCTCACAAACTTGACTTTTGGTTCACCCCTCCAGGAAACCATGAGACCCCCTTCCGGAGGCCACAACAGACAAACAGGGGAACATCTAGCATCCATGCTGGACAGAATACACCAAACACTGACCAGACACGGAACAACAACTGGATGTACAACACCCCAGAACATATACCAACACCAAACATAACAACAGGTAAGGTAAGGAAAATGGAGAAGACATAAGGAAGACATTGCTGGAGACATAGATGTCCCACTAGGTGGCCATCACACAGAAGTTCGGGTTTGGGTTAGATGTTGTGTAGACTGTATTATTTTCCCTTATAACATGGTTATAAGGGAAAATAATAGCATTCTTAATACAGAATGCATAGTACAATAGCGCTGGAGGGGTTAAATTTTTTAAAAAAATATTTAACTCACCTCAATCCACTTGATCGCGCAGCCGGCATCTCTTCTGTCTTCTTATTTGCTGTGCACAGGAATAGGACCTTTGATGACGTCACTGTGCTCATCACATGGTCCAATCACATGGTTTATCACCTCTCGCCCGTGTGAAAGGAGCTTAAGCCACAGGTATAAGAAGCACCTAGTGACCACACACAGCAAGGTAGTTAACCGCTCCAGCACCAAACAGGGCAAGAATCAGGAGAAGGGGAGAAGATCACATACAAGCCGACATAAATGCGTTGCCCCTGGCAACTGGCATCCAAGGTAACGTGTCATGCGCACAACACTGAGGCCGTGACACGAGTCCTGTGTCGCTCTACTGCCTTATAGGCTTCAGGACTAGTGGCCTGAAGCCTATGAGGCATCTGCTGCCTGGCTCCCCCTGCTGCCTGGCTCCCCCCACGGCCCCCCCCCCCCCCCCTCCATGCTAAGCCACTGTGTCAAAGTACAGGAATAATAAACACAGTGATGTCACAGTACAAGGCTAATAAACACAGTGATGTCACAGTACAGGGATAATAAACACAGTGATGTCACAGTACAGGGATAATAAACACAGTGATGTCACAGTACAGGGATAATAAACACAATAATGTCATAGTAAATGGACAGTTCACACGAAGGTCTGTCACAATATTCGGATAATGCACACAGTGATTTTACAGTAAAGATATAATGCACACAGTGATGGCACACTATATGTATAATGCAAAAGATAATGAACACATTCATGTTTCAGTATATTGATAATGCACACAGTGATGTCACAGTAAAGGGATAATTGCAGTACGCAGACCTGAGGGATTTGAGCGATGGTGAGGTCACAGGGGTAGTTACTAACCGAGGGTGTTTCTGGTACTCACAGTTTTTCATATACCCTGGGTAGGCGTACAGCAGTGATGGAGAGGCTGGCACATGGATCCTCTGAGGCACTCTCTGTGTATAGGGACCAGGCCGGCTGGTAGGTGAGGTGCCCTGGGTGTTGCAGGTTTTTAATGTGCCGGTGGCAAGATCCCTTTAAGTTTGTGACGCCAGTGCCGGTAATGGTGGCACACCGATTTATTGTAGTAATAATTGAGGAACACAATGTTGTTGTGAACCAAAACTTCCTTTTACTGAAGCAGTTCAACTACTTACAGTCTTTGGTCAGTTCCACATGTAAACAGATTGTAACAGGCAGGCTTTATATAAAACAGCAGGCAATGTCCTTGCAAGATACTCAGAGGGAATAACACTTACAGATCAGGCTGCACCTTTCCTCAGAATCCTGTCTGTCTTTCTCCAAGGCCCGTATGCCCTATAGCTGGCTTTATCCTTGGGTAGATAAACCTTCCTCTGGTATATGTCTCCACACTCCCTTCTGACCCTACACCGACTGACCTGAAAAGGACCTGACTATATATACTAGGGGTTCCCTAGCTCCCTCTACTGTCTAGGAGGAGGAACTACACCCTAACAGGCCTGATACAGGAGATAACAGGAAAAACACATAAATAACATCATATAAAATACAATGACATGTTCCACAGGAGGTGGAGAATAACGTGGCCCAATTGACCCTTGTGTAGTGCCCACATTTACCTAGTGGGACACTACATAATGCAAACAGTGATGTTACAGTGCAAAAATTCTGATGTCACATTATAGCACAGGAATAACAACTACATTAAAAGATGAGATGCAGTGAAGTCACGGCAGAGGATGCTACAAGCAATAAAGTGATAATGCACACAGTAGGGACAATAACTACTCCATAGTAAATCCTGAGGCAACATTCAGTTTTCCATCACCTCTTTCATAGCTATTATTAACTGTACCTTATGTGTGAGTAGAAATTCCCCCCTAAGTTGTTGGACCCCAGCACAACTGCTGTGTCTGCTATTACTGCTACGACTGCTGTGTGGCACTACTACTGTAAAGTACCTGTTCGGTGTGTGGTGGTGGCGGCACTATATACCGTACTATTGTTATTTAGGGGTTATATTGCAAGCTGATATGGGGGCACCTTAGTACATGACGATGATAATTAGACTTTGTAGAGTTATTTGTACACTACATGGGGGTAGGAGCCGCCATCAGAAGGCATGGCACAGGACATGACCCAATGTAATGCCAGCTTCTAGGTTTGAATACAGTGTCTCCATTCTGTGGGTAGATCTGCAGCAAGCCCGGAATGGAAGTGGTAGCTGTGGCCATGAGGGTAATGATAGTATTATGGTAGTAACAATTCACACTAACAATATCTCCCTATGGTGTTCCCTACGGCCGTGCAGTGACAGGAGAGCACAACGTTTCTTCCCTCGGGGCACACCCTGGTATTGGGGCTCCTGCCTGGTGGTAGTTGGGCTGCCATTGGTTTTAGATGTTGGTCTCGGTGCAAGGCAGGAGAGCAGGTGCTATGGTCGGTAAATGGTGGAGTGAGTACTCAGGCAAGTTGGTCTAAATAAATAAGTTTCTCTTTACTTAAGTGCAGAATAGGAGTAGTAGTACGTCAGACAGTAACAATCACAGTGCAATTCCTCCCAATAGCAATTTATGGACAATAGCAATGATGGAGGTTGTAGTACTCCTTCTCTCTGTCTCTCTCTAAAGTCTCTTAACAGAATTTATAGGCGGCAATGCGGTGCTGCAGTTCCCAGGCTGAGGGGAGCAGGCTTAAGATACGGTTGGCCAAGCCGTCTCCATATGTTGAAGGGTGCACTAGCAGTGTTCCCTCTTACAGCAGTAAGGTCCCTCTGCCGAAAATGTGCACAATACTTGCTGACTGACTCCAGTGCACGGCATAGTAGATTCTGGACCTGCTCAGGTTTCTTCTCTCTGGGGCACTTTTGAGGATGAAGTAGCTTCCTTGGCTGTAGAAGTCTCAGAGATGAAGATTCTCTGAGCTCAGGCTTAGCTCTGAGGAGCTTGCTAGAACTAGACTATCCACTGACTAACCAGGGGGCAGACCCAGGTCCATCTCCTGGCAACCTAAGAGGATAAGCCAAGGGGGTTAAAGGGGTTATCTCATCTTAGACAATGGGGGCATATCGCTAGGATATGCCCCCATTGTCTGATAGGTGCGGGTCCCACCTCTGGGACCCGCACCTACAAGGAGAACGGAGTCGGGGAGAGTTGTGGCTGGAGGACCCCAGGAAACCCACCAGGCGCAGCTCCCTGCCTCTCCCATTGAAGTGAATGGGAGCGCAACGCGCATGTGCGGCCACCGCTCCTTTTCATTTCTATGGGGCCAACGGAAATAGTCGAGCCAGCGCTAGGCTATTTTCGGCGGCTCCATAGAAATGAATGGAGGGCTGCTGCGCATGCGCAGTGCGCCCTCCTCAAGTTTCTCCGCTCCGTTATCCTTGTAGGTGCAGGTCCCAGAGGTAGGACCCGCACCTATCAGACAATAGGGGCATATCCTAGCGATATTCCCCCCATTGTCTAAGATGGAATAACCCCTTTAACCCTAAACTGTCCATACAATGCTATTAGGTATACAAATACAATAAATCAGAACAGTTCACTTAACAATATAACATCATAGCAATAACCCTTTTACAGTAACCCTGTTACTTTTTACATTTCCATCGGGAATAGCTGATTATCTTGCAATGTGCGATTTATCTGGATTTCACATTTCAGGGACATTTGTCCTTATTACCCAACGTGATACTTGTGAAGGAAATCCAGCCTCACGGAGCGCGTGATAGCCGCAGCAGGTTTATGCACGATCATAACTTCATAACTTTTCTACACATTCCGACATGATTTATATTCCACATAACCCTTTGGCGCTGTGCTGACTCCAGCTGTGGTGCTCCTGCGTTATATCATGTGGACGCCTATTAGAAATGTACCTCCAGCCAATACCTTTATTAACCCCTTCACCTATAAATCAGCAGCAACTATAAGCCTTTAGGGTACGTCCAACTAGGACAGATACGCTGTGGATTTTCCACCGTGGATTCCATTGTAACAAATCCGCAGCGCTTTATAGTACCTGCAGTCCCAGAGACCTGAAGAAATCTCATCCACACGCTGCGAAAAAAAATCTGCGGCGTAAACTGACTTGCATGTGGACTTTAAATCTACAGAATGTTTATTTATGCTGCAATGTAAAGTGTAAAACCTTCTCAAATGCACCGCAGAATAAACGCCGAACGTGTGCCCTGTGTAAACATAACCTTAAGGCCCCATTCACACGACCGTATTATTGGTCCGCATCTGATCCACATTTTTTGCAGATGGGACGCATTAATTTCAATTGGTCCGTAAAAAATGAGGACAGCACACCGTGTGCTGTCCGCATCTGTATTTCCGTTCTGTAGCCTTGTAACATTGATAGAACATGTCCTTTGCCTGTCCGTTTTCCAGAGGATAGGTCATTAAAATCTTGGAAAACCCCTTTAAAGTTATCCCCTATCCACAGATACGGGATAACTTTAATACTTGGCACAACCCCTTTAAGTGCTGTATATGGAATATCGGAGAAGGCACCTCTTCTGTCTTTTGTTTTTGGGGCCCAATAGTCGCTGATTGGCTGCCAGAACTTTCAGGACTTCTGGTCTGCTGTAAGATTAAGGCTCCATTCACACGTCCGCAATTCCGTTCCGCATTTTGCGGAACGGAATTGCGGACCCATTCATTTCTATGGGGCCATGCTATGTGCTGTCCGGATCCGGAAATGCGGATCCGCACTTCCGTTCCCGGAAAAAAATAGAACATGTCCTATTCTTGTCCGCAATTGCGGACAAGAAAAGGCATTTTCTATTATAGTGTCGGCAATGTGCGATCCGCAAAATGCAGAACGCACATTGCCGGTGTGTCCGTGTTTTGCGGATCTGCGGATCCGTGGATCCGCAAAACAGATACGGATGTGTCAATGGACCCCAAGGGCTCACGCACATGACCGTTGCCGTTTTTGAGGTCTGCAAATTGCAGATCCAGAAAAAAAAGGAAACCGTCCGTGTGCATTCCGCATTTTTCAGAACTGAACATCTGGGCCATCGTAGAACAGTCCTATCCTTGTCCATAATGCGGACGAGAATAGAACAGTGACAACTTTTTTGAGCCTGAAAGGCTCTGCTTAGGATGGTTGTCACTTCCCCTCCCAAACACAGACTGCATTACATGTATGTTCTAGCTGAACAGCTTAGTTTTCCTGTTGTCTTTGGTCTCTATGCCGCTGTCATTGATAGAAAGTTGTGAGGTGACTGCAGTTGTACTTTAAGTCAACCATTATGTTGTTTTAATACCTTTAACCTTCCTAGGAATGTGAAATATGGCATTTTTTAGACCATGTGACTCCATGTCTAACTATTGAGCATGAAAATAAAGTAATTTAAAGGGACATTAAACCGAAATAAACCCCCCCCCCCCCCCCCACCAAGTTAGGTTAAAAAAAAGGTCACAGATCTCCACTGTTGAGACCCTCCAGAGACATTGCCATCTATACATATATATATACTGATATTAGCAGCTTATTATGTAAGTTGTCCTATCAGGAACACTTCTGTCCATAGGCCTCATTAGGACATGGACGTCTCAGAGAGGGGGCCTCTGGTGGACTCAGGCTTAACAAACTGAAGATAGTTTAGTTGGGTGGGGACTAATATTCAGGTATAAACCGGACAGTTATGGACATTTGGAATAAAAATAGGGACTGTTCCTCCAGAAAATTGATACTTGGGAGTTATAGACCGGGATGCTGTCCTTGTACAGTGGTGATTGAAAGTTGGTCAGCCCTTTAGAATTTTCTAGATTTCTCTATTAATTTTGTAGTGTACGGGAGAGTAATACCCCGTCACTACAGAAGGGTCACTTGGGTACTGTCGTTCCCCCTGTATTTAAGGGGAGGTTGGTATAGAACATCTTGTCAATGTACTGCTATGTATTTTCCTGTTACTGTGAAACGTGCATGTGCAGGCCGGCTAGGGTGTTATTCCAGCTCTGAGTCACTAGAGGGAGCTAGGGAGCCCTAGTTTATATAAGGCCAAGTCAGGAAGTAGTAAGCAGGCAGACAGTGGGAGAAGGAGTCAGAGATGATCCTGTGTCTGAGTCAAGGCCAGGCCATGGGCCTGTGAAAGTGGAGCAGGCCTGAAGCCTGCCGACTAGGAGAGGGTGTTATAGGCCCTGTAACCGGGTTCCGGATCCAAGGAAAAGGTTCCCCTCCTGAGTCATCATCCGTTTAATCCGAAACATCTTAATCAACCAGCCGGGACACAGAATAGAACAGAGGCCAATCTGATAAAGCAAGAGGTACTCAAGATAACAGAGGAGGTACTAGATAAAAATAGCTTCAAGGATACGCCAGAGATAGGGCATTAGACCTTGAAGAGTAAGTCACATGTTTCAGGACCAGTCAGGAATAGAGTGCAAGCCGCCTGTACTGCAACTCCTGTGATTAACACTCTGTAAAGAACATTGCTTAAACCGGCCAGTCTGTAATTTCTATGAAACCACTGTCTACTCCTGTAAAACCAACTGTCTTTCAAAGGAACTGCGCTTCCACCTATGTCCGTGCAAGATTACTACTGACATTCAGTAAAGTTCCAGTTTTTGGTTGGCTATCCCGTGGTTGTTCCGTTATTCCACATTGCTTTACACGGCGTGTCACCGTTTAATTGACACTGGCGTCACGAACATTAATCACCTGCCTGTTCCAGTCGCTGCCCAGATTGAAGACGACAGTGAATCCCAGGTTAGTGGGTTGCTCTGCACTACAAAGCCCAGCATACACTACTGACCCCCCTGGGACACTGCATCGCTCTTTTTGGCGTCACGAACAGGATCCGCATGCTTCTGAAGTGCAGAGAAGTGTGAACTGTGTGCTTTAACTATTCCACCACCGTATTGCAAAGACTGTAACCTTTATTCCCAAATCTGTGGATTACAATGGTGCCTGGGAGGAATTAGAGACGCTGTACTGTGTTGCGCTACCCCCAGAGAGAAAATCGTATTTATGGACTGTGATTTATTGGACTTTTCATCAACCTGCTTGCTGTCATTGAATTGCAGCACCAGGACATCCAAAATGGCCGCCGACGCCATGAGGCTTTTTGCTGCGCCATCACGATGTACAGAGGCGCGAATATTTGGCGCCAAAACCCTCCAAGAGAGAGGAGGAGATTGCCCTGGAGCGCCACCCACCTTGTGGAGTGATGATGCGACTGACTTCCCTGGAGAGTTACGCCTGGGAGGCGGGCCTCGGATGGAGGTAGACCGACCCAGTGTGTGGGAGGAGCCAGTGTCGTCTCTGCACCCAGTGAGAGAAGAGATGGCTATGGCGTGCGCTGGAGAGCCGGAGTTCGATGCCACGTGTGAGTGGGGCGCCACTCCACCGGACTTTCCCGATTTGGAGGCATGGGACCCTCTAGCCTGGACGGCCAGTTCCTGGGGACAAGCCATGGATCTGAGTATAACTCGTCCCCGTTCCCCACCGATCCGTCGCCGGCATGCGCAAAGGCCGACAATCATGGCCGAATTAAAAGCCGCGGTCGCAAAAAAGAATACCAGCCGGAAGAAAAGATTCGAAGAGATGGCTAAATCCATTCAAGGGGACTCTTTCCCAGGTAAGCCCCAGCTGGAACGGCGCCGCGGGATCGTGGTGGCATTTGATAAGGAGAGGGGGTTCGGATTCATCCAGGAGCTGGGGACTGGCCGGGACTTCTTTGTCAACCGGCGCTCAGTAAAGCGGCACTATCTTCCGGAGCATCTCCATAACCTGACCCTGGGGGAAATAGTTGAGTATACCCCAGCAGAAAGCTTAAGGGGCCCCTATGCTACCGCCGTCACTCGCCCGAAGGCGCCGGCTGAAACTTGGGACCCAGAAAAAGAGGAGACAGACCCGAGTGAGGCAGAGGAGGCGAGAATTGGGCCGGCCCGAACCACTCACCTGCATAGTCAGATTTATCTAGGCCCCGATGTCTTTTGGGAGCCCATCGTCTTGCAGGGGCCGGAAGAACAATACCCCCCTCCCGATGCGGTGAAGCGGGAGGAAGAGAAAGAGAGGTTAGCCAGTTACCAGCGAGCGAAGGACTGCGTCGAGGCCCGGCGTCTAGCAGCAGCTGCCGCAGTTACCCTAGAGGTCACTGTTACCGGACCCCCGGTAGCACCGCTGACCAGCACAAAGGCCGACATAGAGACCCTGCGCAAGAGAGTTTACTGGGTGGAGGACCTCGGGTACGCAGGATGCGTTCAGTGTATCCCGTTTCCCAGAACTGATGCAGAGATGGAGGCAATGAAAGACAAGCCTCCTCCTTTAAAGATCGTCAGAGGGGACGGATTCCAGATATGGCCGGCTAGGCCAGAACAGTTGCTGCAAGAGTCTTTTGTTGAGTCGTCATCGGATGAGGAGTATGACACTCGTCTGTGAGTAGGCCTTGCTGTTTGCTTATCTCCAACATGGCCAAGTTGTCCCTACTGTTGGCAAAGCTGGTGAAGCTCGCTGCCAGTTCTACACGACCGGTGGCATGATGACCAAGAGAAAGTGCCACTGTATACCACAGCTCCCAGCCTGCCCATGTTGTGTTTGGGACATCCGGCCTGCTGCTACAATATCCCGGTTGTGCCTTAAAGTTTTGCACCATTTTTTTCCCTTTTTACCCCCATTTCAGGTTGAAAAGACATTTTTATGTCAGCACTATTTTAAAGGGTAAGCAGGACTTGCCAGGATAACATGGCCCTGGTATTGTCAGAGTCCTGTATTGTCATTTTATATATGTGCTGCTGACAGTATTTTATAACCGGTTTTTATTCACGTCTATGTGCCCAGAGATGGACTTCCTATGTGCAAGCCTCTGAGAGGTTGATTTTATTATGGACTTATTTATTGTCATGGACTATCCTGGTTCTTTAACCACCTCCGGACCGCCTAACGCAGATGTGCGGTCCGGAGGTGGCAGCGCTGCGCAGAGTCACGCATATACGCGTCATCTCGCGAGACGCGAGATGACGCGAGTATGCGCCCGCGCGTGCGCACTTCGCGCCGGCATTTCGTTAAGGACCATTTCGTCAGCAACCTGCCAGCCAATGATCGTGGCTGGCAGGTTGCTGATTTTTTAAAAATCCAATCAAAGTGCCAGATAGCAGATCATATTTGTAAATATGATCTGTTATATGGCTGCCTGCTCCTCTGCTGGTTCTTTTCGTCGGTTGGATCCAGCAGAGGAGCAGGCTTCACAGTGAGTACACCAAACATCACACTTAGCCCCAGATCACCCCCCTGAACCCCAATTAACCCTTTGATCACCACTTTGATCACCCCTGTCAATCACAAGTGAAAAGAAAAAAGTGATCAGTGCAAACTGTCACTTTTTTTTTTCACTGTTATTGACCGTTAGGTTTTAGGTATAGTTTAGGTCCCTTGGTTAGGTAGTTAGCGATCAGTTAGCGCCCAGCCCACCGCACCGCAGTCCGTTATTCGCTGATTAGCGTATCGCTAATCAGCATTTGTACTTTTATAGTATCTGGAAGTGATCAAAACTGATCACGGTCAGATCTATAATAGTACTAGTGTCACTTTAGCTCGCCCTCCACCCAAAACGCAGTGTTTGCCCGATCAGGCCTGATCGGTCGCCCACACGTGCGTTCGCCCACACCCGCCCCACCGCAGTGACAAAAAAATCATTTTTTTTTGATCGCTGCACATTCAATTTACACGCACTGCGGCGATAAAAAAATCAGTTTTGATATTTTTTATCAACCGCAGCGGCCTCCGGTACTTCGCTAGGCTCCCCTTTGTAAGACAGGCTTGCTTTTTTTTTCTTGGGTAGTCTCAGGGAATACCCCTAAATTTAGTTGCCCACATGTCTAACAGGGGGTATTCTTCTGAAGAGGCCTACAGGCTTCTGACCCAGTCGGATGAGGAGTGGGAACCCTCATCTGATGAATCCAGCGGGTCAGAATACGAACCTGTAGAAAGCAGTGGCTCTCTGACCCAAAGTTCGGACGAGGAGGCTGAGGTCCCTGATAGAACCAGGCGTACCCGGCCCCGTGTCGCTAGACCGCAGGTTGCGCAGGATCCGCTTCAAGAGCAGCAGAGTGGGGCTGGTGCTGTCGGATTACGTGGTGAGGCATACACCAGCAGCCCAGCCCTTCCTGGACCTAGTACCAGCACTGCCGTACAACCTGGTGAAGTAGCGAGCACCAGAAGGGCAGTTGAAGCTGGTACGGTGGCACGTGCAATAGTTACCCCGTCGCAGCCACCGCAAAGACGTGCCCGTAGAGCCCCTAGAATCCCAGAAGTGCTGGCAAACCCTGATTGGCAGTCCCCAACTTCAGCCGCACCCGTAGTTTTCCCTTTCACCGCCCAGTCTGGAGTTCGGGTTGAGACGGCTCAGATCGGTTCGGCCCTGGGATTTTTTGAGCTGTTCTTGACTGCGGAGCTTTTAGACTTAGTTGTGGCAGAAACAAATCGGTATGCCACACAATTTATAACCGCTAACCCGGGAAGCTATTATGCCCAGCCTTTCCGGTGGAAACCAGTCCAAGTTTCCGAAATTAAAACTTTTCTGGGCCTCCTCCTCAACATGGGCCTGACAGAAAAACATGAATTGCGGTCATATTGGTCCACGAACCCGATTCATCACATGCCCATGTTCTCTGCTGCTATGTCCAGGACACGATTTGAGGTCATCCTGCGTTTCCTGCACTTTAGTGACAACACCGCCTCCCGTCCCAGGGGCCACCCTGCTTTTGACCGGCTCCACAAAATTCGGCCCCTCATAGACCATTTCAACCTGAAATTTGCAGATATTTATACCCCAGAGCAAAACATCTGCGTAGACGAGTCCCTGATACATTTTACCGGGCGCCTTGGCTTCAAACAATACATCCCAAGCAAGCGCGCCCGGTATGGGGTCAAATTGTATAAGCTCTGTGAAAGGGCCACAGGCTATACCCACAAATTTCGTGTCTATGAGGGAAAAGATCAGACCCTGGAGCCGGTCGGTTGCCCTGACTACCTGGGGAGCAGTGGGAAGACAGTTTGGGACTTGGTGTCACCCTTATTCGGCAAGGGGTACCATCTTTATGTGGACAATTTTTACACAAGTGTGGCCCTCTTTAGGCATTTGTTTCTAGAACGGATTGGTGCCTGTGGTACCGCGCGAACTAGTCGCGCGGGCTTCCCCCAACGGCTCGTTAGCACCCGTCTTGCAAGGGGGCAGAGGGCCGCACTGTGTAACGAAGAACTGCTCGCGGTGAAATGGAGAGACAAGCGTGACGTTTACATGCTCTCCTCCATTCACGCAGACACGACAATACAAATTGAGCGAGCAACCCGTGTCATTGAAAAGCCCCTCTCAGTCCACGACTATAACCTCCACATGGGAGGGGTCGACTTCAATGACCAGATGTTGTCTCCGTATTTAGTTTCCCGACGCACCAGACGCTGGTATAAGAAGGTGTCTGTATATTTAATTCAATTGGCTCTGTACAATAGTTTTGTTCTCTACAGTAAGGCTGGGAGAACTGGATCCTTCCTCAAATTTCAGGAAGAGATCATCGAGAACCTCCTGTATCCAGGAGGTTCCGTGGCCCCAACCACCAGTGTAGTTAGCCGTCTACACGAGCGACATTTCCCCAATGTCGTTCCTGGTACCTCAACCCAACCGTCACCCCGAAAAAGATGTCGTGTCTGTAGCAGGAGTGGAATAAGGCGTGACACCCGCTATTTCTGTCCTGACTGTCCGGACCACCCTGCCCTATGCTTTGGAGAGTGTTTCCGGAAGTACCACTCACAGGTACACTATTAGCATAGGGATCATCTCACCAGGACAGGCACACAGGGCTATTAGGGCCCATTCACTCACTGCTGCTGCAAACGTCTCCTTTCACATGGGACAAAGTGCATAACGCACTTCGCCACATCTTTGGGCGATTTGCGCTTTGCACATTGACCCATGGGGAAGGAGAGGTTTGTTCTATAAAGGTAAAAAAACAAAAAAAAAAAAAAAAAAAAAACAGGTAAGCAAACAGGTTAATGTTTAGTTCCAAAAGTTAAAGTTACATGTTCTGTTCCAAAGTTAATAAAATTATTGCGTTGTGGCCTGTTTTTTTTTTGTTTTGTTTTTTTGTCTTTTTACCTTCCAGGTGGACCAACCGATCTACTAGCTGCAGCACCGATGTGCATTCTGACAGAAGCATTGCGCTGCTGTCAGATTACACGCAAGTCGGTGTATGCGGCGCTGCAAGACGGGATTTTCTCCTCTGCAGTGACAGATACGTTTGCCGAGGCATACGAGCTGAGGAGGAGGCGGCGTTCCTATGCTTTGGCAAGCACTTTGTATGTATATATATATAAAAAAAAAAATCCCGGCAATGATTTATTCATCCACATCGATTGATGCGAATGGAGAAATATGGTTTGCCAGGGCATACGAGCTAAGTGGGTATGGATGTAGGGCGGAGCTCCTATATCCTGGCAGACGCCTTTCCCCTCCATTTTTTTTTTTTGGCAGAGATTTTTTCATCCACATTGATCGATGCGAATGAAGAAATCTGTGCCGTTCATTTTTTTCTTTCAGCCCAGAGGCTGAACGGAAAAAAAAATCTCATTACCTGTATGCTCAATATAAGGAGAATAGCAGAAACTCCTAATGCTGGCCATACATGTAATGACTGCGGAGACCCTCAAATGCCAGGGCAGTACAAACACCCCACAACTGACCCCATTTTGGAAAGAAGACACCCCAAGGTATTTGCTGAGGGGCATATTGAGTCCATGAAAGATTGAAATTTTTGTCCTAAGTTAGCTGAAAGTGAGACTTTGTGAGAAAAAACAAAAAAAAAACAATTTCCGCTAACTTATGCAAAAAAAAAAAAATTTCTTTGAACTTGCCAGGCCCCTCATTGGATACCTTGGGGTGTCTTCTTTCCAAAGTGGGGTCACATGTGGGGTATTTATACTGCCCTGGCTTTTTAGGGGCCCTAAAGCGTGAGAAGAAGTCTGGGATCCAAATGTCTAAAAATGCCCTCCTAAAAGGAATTTGGGCCCCTTTGCGCATCTAGGCTGCAAAAAAGTGTGACACATCTGGTATCGCCGTACTCAGAAGAAGTTGGGGAATGTGTTTTGGGGTGTCATTTTACATATACCCATGCTGGGTGAGATAAATATCTTGGTCAAATGCCAACTTTGTATAAAAAAATGGGAAAAGTTGTCTTTTGCCAACATATTTCTCTCACCCAGCATGGGTATATGTAAAATGACACCCCAAAACACATTCCCCAACTTCTCCTGAGTACGGCGATACCAGATGTGTCACACTTTTTTGATGCCAAGGTGGGCAAAGGGGCGCACATTCCAAAGTGCACCTTTCGGATTTCACCGGTCATTTTTTACAGATTTTGATTGCAAAGTACTTCTCACACATATGGGCCCCTAAATTGCCAGGGCAGTATAACTACGCCACAAGTGACCCCATTTTGGAAAGAAGACACCCCAAGGTATTCCGTGAGGGGCATGGCGAGTTCCTAGAATTTTTTATTTTTTGTCGCAAGTTAGTGGAATATGAGACTTTGTAAGGAAAAAAGAGAAAAAAAAAAATCATCATTTTCTGCTAACTTGTGACAAAAAATAAAAAATTCTAGGAACTCGCAGTGCCCCTCACGGAATACCTTAGGGTGTCTTCTTTCCAAAATGGGGTCACTTGTGGCGTAGTTATACTGCCCTGGCAATTTAGGGGCCCAAATGTGTGAGAAGTACCTTGCAATCAAAATGTGTAAAAAATGCCCTGCAAAATCCGAAAGGTGCACTTTGGAATATGTGCCCCTTTGCCCACCTTGGCAGCAAAAAAGTGTGACACATCTGGTATCGCCGTACTCAGGAGAAGTTGGGGAATGTGTTTTGGGGTGTCATTTTACATATACCCATGCTGGGTGAGAGAAATATCTTGGCAAACGACAACTTTTCCCATTTTTTTATACAAAGTTGGCATTTGACCAAGATATTTTTCTCACCCAGCATGGGTATATGTAAAATGACACCCCAAAACACATTCCCCAACTTCTCCTGAGTACGGCGATACCAGATGTGTGACACTTTTTTGATGCCAAGGTGGGCAAAGGGGCGCATATGCCAAAGTGCACCTTTCGGATTTCACCGGTCATTTTTTACAGATTTTGATTGCAAAGTACTTCTCACACATATGGGCCCCTAAATTGCCAGGGCAGTATAACTACGCCACAAGTGACCCCATTTTGGAAAGAAGACACCCCAAGGTATTCCGTGAGGGGTATGGCGAGTTCCTAGAATTTTTTATTTTTTGTCGCAAGTTAGTGGAATATGAGACTTTGTAAGGAAAAAAGAGAAAAAAAAATAAATCATCATTTTCTGCTAACTTGTGACAAAAAATAAAAAATTCTAGGAACTCGCAGTGCCCCTCACGGAATACCTTAGGGTGTCTTCTTTCCAAAATGGGGTCACTTGTGGTGTAGTTATACTGCCCTGGCAATTTAGGGGCCCAAATGTGTGAGAAGTACCTTGCAATCAAAATGTGTAAAAAATGCCCTGCAAAATCCGAAAGGTGCACTTTGGAATATGTGCCCCTTTGCCCACCTTGGCAGCAAAAAAGTGTGACACATGTGGTATCGCCGTACTCAGGAGAAGTTGGGGAATGTGTTTTGGGGTGTCATTTTACATATACCCATACTGGGTGAGAGAAATATCTTGGCAAACGACAACTTTTCCCATTTTTTTATACAAAGTTGGCATTTGACCAAGATATTTTTCTCACCCAGCATGGGTATATGTAAAATGACACCCCAAAACACATTCCCCAACTTCTCCTGAGTACGGCGATACCACATGTGTGACACTTTTTTGCTGCCAAGGTGGGCAAAGGGGCGCATATTCCAAAGTGCACCTTTCGGATTTCACCGGTCATTTCTTACACATTTTGATTGCAAAGTACTTCTCACACATTTGGGCCCCTAAATTGCCAGGGCAGTATAACTACGCCACAAGTGACCCCATTTTGGAAAGAAGACACCCCAAGGTATTCTGTGAGGGGCATGGTGAGTTCCTAGAATTTTTTATTTTTTGTCGCAAGTTAGTGGAATATGAGACTTTGTAAGAAAAAAATAAATAAAAAAAATCATCATCATTTTCCGCTAACTTGTGACAAAAAATAAAAAGTTCTATGAACTCACTATGCCCATCAGCGAATACCTTAGGGTGTCTACTTTCCGAAATGGGGTCATTTGTGGGGTAGTTATACTGTTTGGGCATTGTAGAACCTCAGGAAACATGACAGGTGCTCAGAAAATCAGAGCCGTTTCAAAAAGCGGAAATTCACATTTTTGTACCATAGTTTGTAAATGCTATAACTTTTACCCAAACCATTTTTTTTTTTGCCCAAACATTTTTTTTTTATCAAAGACATGTAGAACTATAAATTTAGCGAAAAATTTATATATGGATGTCGTTTTTTTTGCAAAATTTCACAGCTGAAAGTGAAAAATGTCATTTTTTTGCAAAAAAATCGTTACATTTTGATTAATAACAAAAAAAGTAAAAATGTCAGCAGCAATAAAATACCACCAAATGAAAGCTCCATTAGTGAGAAGAAAAGGAGGTAAAATTCATTTGGGTGGTAAGTTGCATGACCGAGCGATAAACGGTGAAAGGAGTGTAGTGCCGAAGTGTAAAAAGTGGCCTGGTCATGAAGGGGGTTTCACCTAGCGGGGCTGAAGTGGTTAAACATCCGCTGTGCCAGGTCAGCGCCCCCGTTCCACTCACTATCCTGAGAAGAAGAGATCAACGCCCCTTGTCACCGCACTTCACCTTTGCCAATTGGGTCTGATATGAGTGTAAATGACATATATGTAAAATTTTGCAAAAAAAACGACATCCATATATAAATTTTTCGCCAAATTTTCGACAAAAAATAAAAAATTCTAGGAACTCGCCGTGCCCCTCACGGAATACCTTGGGGTGTCTTCTTTCCAAAATGGGGTCACTTGTGGCGTAGTTATACTGCCCTGGCAATTTAGGGGCCCAAATGTGTAAGAAGTACCTTGCAATCAAAATCTGTAAAAAATGGCCGGTGAAATCCGAAAGGTGCACTTTGGAATATGTGCCCCTTTGCCCACCTTGGCTGCAAAAAAGTGTCACACATCTGGTATCGCCGTACTCAGGAGAAGTTGGGGAATGTGTTTTGGGGTGCCGATTTACATATAACCATGCTGGGTGAGAGAAATATCTTGGCAAAAGACAACTTTTTCTATTTTTTTATACAAAGTTGGCATTTGACAAAGATATTTTTCTCACCCAGCATGGGTATATGTAAAATGACACCCCAAAACACATTGCCCAACTTCTCCTGAGTACGGCGATACCAGATGTGTGACACTTTTTTGCAGCCTAGATGCGCAAAGGGGCCCAAATTCCTTTTAGGAGGGCATTTTTAGACATTTGGATCCCAGACTTCTTCTCACACTTTCGGGCCCCTAAAAAGCCAGGGCAGTATAAATACCCCACATGTGACCCCACTTTGGAAAGAAGACACCCCAAGGTATTCAATGAGGGGCCTGGCGAGTTCCTAGAAATTTTTTATTTTTTGCATAAGTTAGCGGAAATTGATTTTTTTCGTTTTTTTCTCACAAAGTCTCACTTTCCGCTAACTTAGGACAAAAATGTCAATCTTTCATGGACTCAATATGCCCCTCAGCGAATACCTTGGGGTGTCTTCTTTCCGAAATGGGGTCACATGTGGGGTATTTATACTGCCCTGGCTTTTTAGGGGCCCTAAAGCGTGAGAAGAAGTCTGGAATATAAATGTCAAAAAATGTTTACGCATTTGGATTCCGTGAGGGGTATGGTGAGTTCATGGGAGATTTTATTTTTTGACACAAGTTAGTAGAATATGAGACTTAGTAAGAAAAAACAAAAACAAACAAAAAATTTCCGCTAACTTGTGCCAAAAAAAATGTCTGAATGGAGCCTTACAGGGGGGGGTGATCAATGACAGGGGGGGGTGATCAATGACAGGGGGGGTGATCAATGACAGGGGGGGTGATCAATGACAGGGGGGTAATCACCCATATAGACTCCCTGATCACCCATATAGACTCCCTGATCACCCCCCTGTCATTGATCACCCCCCTGGTAAGGCTCCATTCAGACGTCCGTATAATTTTTACGGATCCATGGATCGGATCCGCAAAACACATGCGGACGTCTGAATGGAGCCTTACAGGGGGGTTATCAATGACAGGGGGTGATCAGGGTGATCACCCCCCTGTCACTGATCACCCCCCCTGTAAGGCTCCATTCAGACATCCGCATGATTTTTTACGGATCCATGGATACATGGATCGGATCCACAAAACACATCCGGACGTCTGAATGGAGCCTTACAGGGGGGTTATCAATGACAGGGGGTGATCAGGGTGATCAGGGTGATCACCCCCCTGTCACTGATCACCCCCCCTGTAAGGCTCCATTCAGACATCCGCATGATTTTTTACGGATCCATGGATACATGGATCGGATCCACAAAACACATGCGGACGTCTGAATGGAGCCTTACAGGGGGGTTATCAATGACAGGGGGTGATCAGGGTGATCACCCCCCTGTCACTGATCACCCCCCCTGTAAGGCTCCATTCAGACATCCGCATGATTTTTTACGGATCCATGGATACATGGATCGGATCCACAAAACACATGCGGACGTCTGAATGGAGCCTTACAGGGGGGTTATCAATGACAGGGGGTGATCAGGGTGATCACCCCCCTGTCACTGATCACCCCCCCTGTAAGGCTCCATTCAGACATCCGCATGATTTTTTACGGATCCATGGATACATGGATCGGATCCAAAAAACACATGCGGACGTCTGAATGGAGCCTTACAGGGGGGTTATCAATGACAGGGGGTGATCAGGGTGATCACCACCCTGTCACTGATCACCCCCCCTGTAAGGCTCCATTCAGACATCCGCATGATTTTTTACGGATCCATGGATACATGGATCGGATCCACAAAACACATGCGGACGTCTGAATGGAGCCTTACAGGGGGGTTATCAATGACAGGGGGTGATCAGGGTGATCAGGGTGATCACCCCCCTGTCACTGATCACCCCCCCTGTAAGGCTCCATTCAGACATCCGCATGATTTTTTACGGATCCATGGATACATGGATCGGATCCACAAAACACATGCGGACGTCTGAATGGAGCCTTACAGGGGGGTTATCAATGACAGGGGGTGATCAGGGTGATCACCCCCCTGTCACTGATCACCCCCCCCTGTAAGGCTCCATTCAGACATCCGCATGATTTTTACGGATCCATGGATACATGGATCGGATCCACAAAACACATGCGGACGTCTGAATGGAGCCTTACAGGGGGGTGATCAATGACAGGGGGGTGATCAGGGAGTGTATATGGGTGATCACCCGCCTGTCATTGATCACCCCCTGTAAGGCTCCATTCAGACGTCCGCATGTGTTTTGCGGATCCGATCCATGTATCCATGGATCCGTAAAAATCATGCGGACGTCTGAATGGAGCCTTACAGGGGGGTGATCAATGACAGGGGGGTGATCAATGACAGGGGGTGATCAGGGAGTGTATATGGGTGATCACCCCCCTGTAAGGCTCCATTCAGACGTCCGCATGTGTTTTGCGGATCCGATCCATGTATCCATGGATCCGTAAAAATCATGCGGACGTCTGAATGGAGCCTTACAGGGGGATGATCAATGACAGGGGGGTGATCAATGACAGGGGGTGATCAGGGAGTGTATATGGGTGATCACCCCCCTGTAAGGCTCCATTCAGACGTCCGCATGTGTTTTGCGGATCCGATCCATGTATCCATGGATCCGTAAAAATCATGCGGACGTCTGAATGGAGCCTTACAGGGGGGTGATCAATGACCGGGGGTGATCAGGGAGTGTATATGGGTGATCACCCGCCTGTCATTGATCACCCTCCTGTAAGGCTCCATTTAGACGTCCGTATGCGTTTTGCGGATCCGATCCATGTATCCGTGGATCCGTAAAAATCATACGGACGTCTGAACGGAGCCTGACAGGGGGGTGATCAATGACAGGGCGGTGATCAATGACAGGGGGGTGATCAGGGAGTTTATATGGGGTGATCATGGGTGATCAGGGGTTTATAAGGGGTTAATAAGTGACGGGGGGGGGGGGTGTAGTGTAGTGTAGTGTAGTGTGGTGTTTGGTGCGACTGTACTGACCTACCTGAGTCCTCTGGTGGTCGATCCTAACAAAAGGGACCACCAGGTAGGAGGTATATTAGACGCTGTTATGAAAACAGCGTCTAATATACCTGTTAGGGGTTAAAAAATTCGGATCTCCAGCCTGCCAGCGAGCGATCGCCGCTGGCATGCTGGAGATCCACTCGCTTACCTTCCGTTCCTGTGAGCGCGCGCGCGCCTGTGTGCGTGCGTTCACAGGAAATCTCGCGTCTCGCGAGATGACGCATATATGCGTGACTGTGCGCAGGGCTGCCACCTCCGGACCGCACATCTGCGTTAGGCGGTCCGGAGGTGGTTAATAGCGTCCTGGCTGCCATAGTAACACTGAACGCATTTTGAAGACGGATCCGTATTCAAATGCTTTTAGTTCACTTGCGTTTTTCCGGATCCGGCGTATAATTCCGGCAAGTGGAGTACACGCCGGATCCGGACAACGCAAGTGTGAAATAGGCCTAATTCAGAATTCATTGCTCCATCAATGATGGCAAGCCGTCCTGACCTAGATTCAGCAAAACAGGCCCAAACCATGGTACTGCCACCGCCGTGTATCACAAATGGAATGAGGTTTTTATGCTCTAGACATATCGCTTCCTTTTTAAACCAAAGAGTTTTATTTTGGTCGTCATGCCCACAAAAAATTATTCCAATAGCCTTCTGGCTTCCCCAGGCGATCATTATCAAACTGCAGATGTGCAGCAATGTTCTATTTTGGAGAGCAGCAGATTTCTCCTTGCTATCCTGCCATGCACACCATGGTTGTCAAGGGCGGACACAGACAGCAGAGGGCCCCTGTGCAAAGAATGTGCCGGGCCCCCCCCCACCACCACCACCAAGCCAAATTCACAACCTAACCTATTCCGTCCTAACATTACTTATAGCAATACAAAACATACAGAAAATGCAAGGACACAAACCGCAGCATGCAGTCCCGCTGATTCTCTGCATTTTTGACAGATTATAGCCGGATCTCTGCTGGACCCCATTATAGTTAATGGGGCCGGTGGGCATTCTGTCTGCATCCAGCAGTGCCGGATCCAGTGAATTCCAGCAGGCTGTTCTCAGCTGGAACAGCCTGCCAGAATCACTAACGCAGATGTGAAGGTAGCCTAATACAGGTCCACATACCTCTTCCATCCAGTGACGTCTCCTTTGATGTAGATGTTCTCTGTCCTCATCTTCTCCTTTCAGACCAGACCGCCATGATGATTCCTTTCAGCCATCTCTTCTCTCTGCAGAGTTTGACAGACATTAGTTTCCTACTTTTCCATCATCCTCCCACCTTCTGAACACCCCATCCTGCCAACCCAAATACTGTGCCCGCTGTGCTCCCTATACAGGTTACACACAGATAGTTCCCCTTCAATAATTATTGGCACACAGTGTCCTAAAAAATAACTGTGCCCAGGAAACAGTGTCCCTGACACTAATAGTGTCAACATAATGTTCCCCAAAAATAATTGTGCTAAGCTGATATCCTGCCAGGGTGCCCCCCAAAGTAACAGTGCTCCCCAACATCCCACCAATAGAAATAATTATCTACCAAACAACACGTAGTAGTAATAGTGCCCCTACAGTAATAATTTCCCACTGTGTCCCAGAAGTAATAATGCTCCCATAGTGCTCATACTATTATTCATGTTCCTTATAGTCCCTCAACTGCAATAAAGCCCACTATAATGCCCCCGTAGTAATAATTCTCTTTATAATGTGTTACAGTAAAAATAAAAATGCTCTGTTGTGTGACAGTATAAAAAATACCTCCTTAGGGCCCCCAGTTGAGACAAGGTTCCCATAGTGTCCTATAAAATGCCCCCATGATGTGTGCCAGTATAATTCCCCTATATAATGACCCCAATAGTGCTCCTCTTCCCCCTTCTCCATAGTGCCCCCCATGTGTGCCAGTATATAAGATAGGGTCCCCAGTAGATGCCCCTATAGTGCTACCCCCTTCTCCATAGTGCCCCCCATGTGTGCTAGTATATAAGATAGGGCCCCCAAAGTGCTCCTCCCCTCCATAGTGCCCCCATGTCTGCCAGTATATAAGATAGGGCCCCCCATGTGTGCCAGTATATAAGATAGGGCCCCCATATTGCTCCTCCCCTTTCATAGTGCCCCCATGTGTGCCAGTATACAAGATAGGCCCCCCCTTATGTCAATTTCTCAGCCCCCCCCCCCATATGTCACTTGCTCAGAACCCCCAGAGTCAGGAGCCCCCCCCCCCCCAATATCAGTTGTTAATAATTTATTCAGACACCCTCATATGCTCATTCAGGCCCCCTATATTGATGTGGTAGACCCCCATCAGACCTCAGATCAGACTAAAAATAAATAATTAAAACTTACCGCTCCTGCTCCGCTGCTCTCCATGTCCTTGGGGTGTCCTGATGTGAGTGCCTGCCCTGCTGGTGTCTAACAGCCCGCGCTGCACAGTCATGTGACCTGACTGCGTACAGCGTCAGGTCATAGTGCGCGCTGTACGCAGTCAGGCTGGAGGAGACCAGGGAGGAAGCGGAGCCGGAGGGGTAAGTGCTTCTCTCCACCGCCACCGCCTCTCTCTTGCATACTAGAGGGGGCCCTTTCATACTAGTAAGCGCTTCTGGATGCGCTCACTAGTATGAATGGGCCCCCTCACACACCGGCTGAACCAGCTGCACAGGCGACATGTCTGCCCCTGATGGTTGTTCAGTGTTCTCCTGATGGTGGACTCATAAGCATTACCATTAGCTAATGCGAGACAGGCCGTTAGTTGCTTAGCGGTTACCTTGGGTTCCTTTGTGACCTTGCAGACTATTACAGGCCTTGCTCGTGGTGTGATCTTTGTTGTTCGACCGTTCCTGGTGAGGGTAATAATGTTCTTAAATTTCCTTCATTTGTAAACAATGCGCCTGACTTTGTATAGGTGGAGTCCCAACACTTAAGAGATGGTTTTGTAATCTTTTTTCAGCCTGTTGAGCATCAACAACTCTTCTTCAGAGGTCTTCAGAAATCCCCTTTGTTCTTGACGTGATATACTTCCCCAAACATGTAGTGAATATCAGACTTTGATAGATCCCTGTTCTTTACATAAAACAGGTCGGCCACTCAAACCCAATGATCAAAAACACCTGACTCTAACTTCACCTTTACATTATCCTCTAAAGGGTCACATACTTTTGTCACTCACAGACATGTGATATTGGCTCATTTTCCTCAATAAATAAATGACCAGGTCTAATTTTTTTTGTTTGTTTGTTTGATTTAGAAAATCTGATGTAATTTTGGGTCAAATGTATATATAAATATATAAAATTCTCAAGGATTCACAAACTTTCAAGCACCACTGAAGGTGGAGGTTACACAATAACTTGCATATGATTTTTCTCTCAGTTTGCAATATATAATTATTGTGACGCCAGGTATCTTGTACAAGTTCTTACAGGTATCATGGGACTTTGACATTACGGGTGAATAATCCTGGCACCATGCTGATACAAGGTGTGGAAGAGATGATGCATTTTATGAAGAGAATGTACCAGAGATAAAAAGAGTTTCCATGATCGACCAATATGCTGGCAGCAGGTTCACACAAGAACATTTAAAGGGGTTGTCTCATCATGAACAATGGGGGCATATCGCTAGAATATGCCCCCATTGTCTTATAGGTGCGGGTCCCACCTTTCTTGAGAACGGAGCCCCGCAAGGTGGTGGCTGGAGGACTCTGGTCTGGCCACCACCAACCCGGCTCCCCATAGAAGTGAATGGGAGACTATCGCTCGGCTCGGCTATTTCCGTCAGCCCCATAGAAAATGAATGGAGGGCGGCTGTGCATGCACAGTGCGCCCTCCTTCAGTTGCGGCGCTCCGTTCTCAATATAGGTACCTATAAAAAAAAATTGGGGCATATCCCAGCGATATGCCCCTATTGTCCATGATGAGGCAACCCCTTTAAGATCATGAACTTAACAGAATCTCCTTATAGCTCATGTCTCAGCTTACCAAGGAGTCCTACTTTTTCCTGGAATAATTATAATAGAACGGAAAATAGGTCTGGTATGGGCAATGATGAAAACAGGTTTAAATGTAACCCTTTTCCTCCAAATTAGAAATGGAATGTATCCAATGCCTTCATGTTTGTGAACCCTTCATAATTTTCTATAATACAACTACATCAGAATCACACAAGTCTTAAAAGTGGAAAAAGGTGACCAGATCAAACAAAGATCAAAAATATTAGACTTGATCATTTATTTATTGAGGGAAAGTATCTAATATCACATGTCTGTGAGTGGTAAAAGTATGTGACCCCTTAGGATTAGCAAAAAAATTGTAGGTGTTTTCAATCATTTGGATGAAAACCTGGTGTCAGTGGTTGACCTGTTTTATTTCAAGAATTGGAAGTATAATCTTCATATACCAAGTATTCTCTAAAAGAAAATGTCAGGACATCTGTCTGTGAGCTGAGTCTCAAGAGAACGTGGGTCATGCAGTAAGACAACGACCCTAGGCACAAAAGTCATTCTACTAAAGAATGAGAAGAATAAGGTTAAAGTTTTGGAATGGCCAAATCAAAGTCCTGACCTTCATCCAATAGTAATGTTGTGAGAAGATCTTAAGCGAGCAGTTCAGGATCCCACCAACAGTTGAAGTTGTTTTGTAGGAAGGAATGGGCTAAAATTCCTCCCAGACGATGTGCGGGACTAATTCCTGGAAAAGTTTAGTTGCAGTTATTGCTACACAAGGGGGTTACACCAGATACTGAAAGCAAAGGTTCACATACTTTTAAAACTCACAGACGTGCGATATTGGATCATTTACTTCAATAAGCAAACAAGTCTAATATTTTTCTCATGTTTTTGATGTGGTTATCTTATCTACTTTTAGCACTTGTGTGAGAATTGGATGTAATTTTAGGTCTAAATTATGTGAAAATATCGAACATTCTGAAGTGTTCACAAACTTTCAAGCACCACGGTACATAAACTTTAAAGGAACAACTTTGGGAAAGACTGATCCACTATGTTAAGCCTAGTGCAAGGTCAGAGGGACAGAACGTGACTTAGTAAATCTAGATCTCTTAGATCTGCCCAGGCTTTTATTATTGATCACCTATCTTCAGGATAGATCATTAATATCTGATCTGTGAGGGTCTGACACCCGGCACCTCCACCAACCAGCTGACCCCTGCAGCCTCCAGCACTAGAACTAACATTTTAGTTTCAAAAATGGTTTTATTGAAGTATTGAACAGATTATGGAGAACATAACCAAAGACAGTGCCAAAGTGAGAGGCCCCACGCAGGAGGCGGCTGATGGTAGAGATACATTAATGCACAGTCAATTAAATAAAGTACAAAACAGGAAAAAAACATCCAACACAAGAAGGATATCCCATGAAGAGCATGGCTTTGGCGATTATGTCTGATAAATATAAATGTACTTATGCCGGGCAGCAGGAGAGGGTAAGTACATACCACCCACAGTTTTCATAAGTGATGCAGGTAATAGATCAGCACCTGCCCCCTAATTCCTATAATGTCAAATATGGTAGCCTGTGAGATGAGTGGGAGGAGGACAGCCAGCGCTGCCATAACTTTAGATATGAGTCTGGAACAAACATTTTGAATGGCACAGGAAGCACAGCTCCGTTCTAAGGGTAGTGGCCGTGCTGGGTTACTGCAGCTCTATTCACATTCACGTCAATGAGAGCTGAGCTGCAGTACCCCAGCACGGCCACTACACTTAGAACGGAGCTGTACTTCCTGTGCCATTCAAAGTGCTAGTTCAAGTGCCGGAGTCTGCAGGGAACAGCTGGTCGGTGGAGGTGCGGAGTGTCATATCCTCACTGTTTGGGTTAGAATGACCTATCCTGAAGATAGTTCATCCATATCAGAAGCCTGGAAAACCCCTTATGCATTTTTTGCATGTGCTCATTTTCTGAATGACTTGGTGTTCATGGTTGGTCACTGATTTGTGGCCTGGTTTGGGCTACCGTTGATCTGTCATTGAACAGGAATAACTTTCCAACCATAGCACCTGACAAAAATCTAATAAATAAAAAAAAACATGGCTACACGGCAATATTTGGTTGCACAATGCTTGACGCGGTCAAAGTCGCCATATAGCCCCAACCTTACATGGTGCAGGAAAATATGAGCTTATTGCATCCTATAAGTCCTGTCTTAATGAGCAATCCCTTCTTCCGCCAGCTGTGTATACTGCCTAGCAACACATCCCTGTAATCCTCTCCTCAAGAGATCTCACTTTAATCATTGAAAGGGTTTTCGGAGATTTTTTTTACTGATGACCTAACCTGTGGAGAGGTCATCAGTGTCTGATTGGTGGGGGTCCGACACCCAGGACCCCCGCCTATCAGCTGTTTGAAAAGGCACCAGCGTTCCCGTGAGCACGACAGCCTTCTTTATGCCTACCAAGCACGGCGCCGTACATACGGTAGTATAGCGGACTGTGCTTGGTATCGCAGCTCAGCCCCATTCACTTGAATGCGCCTGGGCCATGTGACGTCACTGGCCTAGGAAAGGCAGAGAGAAGGCCGCGGGGCTTACAGGAGCGCTGCTGCTTTCTTGAACAGCTGATTGGCAGGGGTCCCGGGTGTTTGACCCATACCATACTGAGGGTAGGTCATCATTAAAAGAATCTCGGAAAACCCCTTTAAAGAGGACCCACCTGACAAGTCTCTTCTTAGGGCTCTTTCACACGGCGCGTCCCTTGTGGGAATCGCGCTCCGTGTGAGAGGGGGATCATGCGGCCTGGACTACAGAAGCATGCGGCATTATCATGATTGAAAATGCTGTGTGACCTTTCTGAAGCGGAATCATACTGACACAAAGCTGTCAGTATGATTCCGTTACAGAAAGGTCCACTGTAGCTCAGGCCGCACAATCCCGCCAGGCCTTAGTAAATACTTGCTTTCCTCATACAATAATTGCAATTCCATAGCATCCTATTTTAGAACTCTGCATTTTGCCATACCTCTGTTATGCCTCCTGGAAATATATAAATAAACTTACTACTGGGTGCTACCATTCCATTTGTCAAAAGGGTTTGACCCTGCACCGTCTGGCATTGATTGTGCACTGTCAGTGCTTAGGGACACCCCCCTAACTGCAGATACCCAGCTGTCAAGCCATGTATACATAACAGAGGAACAGCAAAATGTAGAGATCTAATAAAGATGCCCAGAATTTGCTGTTTCATGAAGCAGCTACTAAAACAGACATCTGAGGACAGGTGCCAGGACAGGTCTTCTGAAAATTTAGCATTTCCCCTTTAGCAAAATTTGCATGCCCTACACATTACGTAAAGCGAGGTTTTACTGTCCTAGGCTTCATCGGTGAAATGTTCATGTGCCAAGTGCCACTTGAGATAAGTCCCAGACCCATCTCCTGGTAGTGGCCCATGCACACCGCAGTTGATCGGCCTTTCCGAGCATTGGGTTCGTGGTCCCCAATGCACGGGCAACATCTGTGCGGATTCCTCTGACGCATACAGACCCACTCAACTTGAATGGGTCCGTGGTTCCGTCCATACTGCAAAAAAGTGACAGAAACCCAGTAGTGCTTCCGTGGGGTTCCGTGCCTCCGTTCCGCACCGGACCTTCTGGATTGCGGACCCATTCAATGAATGGGTCCGCACCCGTGATGCGGTGAGCACACCGCCAGTGCCTGCATATTGCGGACCTGCTGTTTGTGGGCCGCAATACGGGCATGGTTGGGCAACGGTCATGTGCATGAGCCCTGATTTAGATCTTTCTTTAATATGCTTTGCAGGGGCAGAGGGGTTTGAAACGGGCAGTTTCATGATGTCGTTTCGGAAGCCAAACTCAGGAGTGGATTATAAAAAGGGACAGAAAGTATAAAGGACGGATACAGCGTCTTCCTATTTTTTGAATTCACTCCTGGTTGAATGCAGAAACCTGACCGTGTGACCATACCCTAAACCCCAGCAGCATAACAGTACGCTGGTGGTTTAGAGACCCCAAAGCAAGTGACAGGCTCTCTTTAAAGGGGTTGTCTGAATAGTGTAAAGTAAAATATGATGCTATACTTACCCTTTTCTCCAGATCTGTGTCCACATGTCCGGTCCTTCTGCCTCTGCTTGCTTACAGACTGCAGAGGTGATGTGCACTCATAACTGTACACCGCACTGAGGACGGAGATTGGCTGCAGCGGTCTCATGCCGTATAACTGCACGTGTAAAAATGATGTCAGACAACCCCTTTAAAGGGAACCTGTCACCAGTTTTTTGGTGTCCAAACTAAGGGCAACATAAATAAGTGACTGATTCTCTTAGCAAAATGCTGGGTCACTTTCTTTAATTGACCCAATCTGCCAACATCTTGTATTGAAAAGCTCCAGCTGATAATTATGAGTCATGAATATTTATAAGCTCCTGACTCTCCCCGCCCACCTGCTGCTGGATGACAGTTTTTTTCCATAGGAATCAGCAGCAGGTGGGCAGGGGAGTGGCTATAGCTCTGAATTAAATATACGCTGGACTCAATGACATCACGCTGGACTCAAATCAGCTCATTAGCATGTGGCATCTTTGTGTGTATATTATGAGGTAACCATCTGTCACACCAGTAAGTGAATACATCTAAGGCACTTTTTAGTAGTTAATGATTGTATATAATTAGTTAGATTATAATCAAATATCCACATGACAGGTTCCCTTTAAGCTTCAGTACCGAAGGATCTGCTTGCACTGCAGAAGTGTCCTCAGTGGCAGCAGTGCAGTAAGGCTGCCTTCACCCAGTCAGAGCTCATGCACACGGCCGTGGTTTTTGTCTGCACCCGATCCGCATTCACTTCAATGGGGCTGCAAAAGATGCGAACAGCACACCGTGTGCATCCCTATGGCTGTTTCTCAGCCCCGCAAAAATAATTATCAGTTTTACGGACAAGGGTGGGACAGTTCTACAGAGGGCAGGACGTTCCGTTCCACAAAATGTGGAACCCACACGGCCAGTAAACGCAGTGGCGAATTACAATAGGGGCATTCGGGTCGGCAGCCCAAGGCCGTCCCGAATGCCCACATACTGCAGCGGGGCACGCTGTCCCATCGCCGATCACGCCTCGTAGGCCTGAGGCCTATGCGGTAGTGAAATCCCGGCGCAGGCGGGCGTGATGACGTCATCGGGCACCTGTGCTGGGACGCAGCACTGTGACATGTGCGCCCCTGCCTCGTCCCGCCTTCCTCTGCGAGCAAGCTCCTGGCCCTGGACATAGATGAGTATTTAGCTTTTCATTTTTTTTATGGCTACTTCGGGGGACATGTGGGGGACACACACAGGAGGACATATTAGTGAAGAGACATCGAGTACATCAGGGGGAAATTACTGTATTGGGACTTCTGTATGGGGGCAAATTACTATGTGGGGAAATTATTATGGAAGGATTACTATGTGGGGGCAAATTACTATGTAGGGCAGTGTTGGGAAAACTACTGTGTTGGGACAGTGTGGGGGCAAATTACTATATGGGGCAGTGTGGGAGAAACTACTATATATGGGCAATAAGGGGGGAAATTACTACATGGGGGCAGTGTGGGGGAAATTACTGTGTGTGGGGGGCAAATTACTATGTGGGGGCTGTGTGGGGGAAATTACTATATGGGGGCATTGCTATTGGGGAGACACTGTAGAGGCAATGCTATTATTTCTGGGGACACTATACAGGGATTATTGCCTGGAGCACAATATAGGGTGTTATTATTACTGGGGACACTCTAGGGGACATTATAGCTGCTGTGGACACTATAGGAACATTTGGGGTAAGTTATCAAACTGGTGTAAAGTAGAACTGGCTCAGGTTCCACCTTTCATATTTGACAGCTCTTTTGGAAATCCAGTTCTACTTTACACCAGTTTGATAAATGACCCCAATTATGTCTACTGGGGTCACTATTTTTTCCGCAGTATAGTACCTGGGGCATTTGGGAGCACAACAGGCACAGTATTAGGGGTGGCAGCAGGATGACACTGCGGCGACACCAGGATGGGGGGTTGATGGAAAAATTAAGAAATCTAACGTGTCTGTGTTGCAAACTGTAGAGACAAGATGCGGCTGAAAGAATTTGTCATGGTGGTCTGGGTCAAACGGAGGAGAAGAGGAAAGAGAAGGTCTACATGACAGGAGATATCCCTGGATGTAAGAGGTATGTGGTGCTGTATTCTCCACCATGTCTTTTTTATTATAATTATATGTATTGTAAATTTAGCGACCACATTTTTCAGTTTAGGACCCAATTTGGGGTATTTTTTTTCAGTCTGAGGATGTCATTATGGCCTAAGAAGGGACTGTGGCGCCCATGAAGCACCGCAGCCTCTTCATACAAAAAAAACTAAACTAAAATGGAGGGGGGGGGACCCAAGTTGGGGTAGACAGCCCCAGGCCTATCATGCACTTAATCCACCCCTGAGTAAACAGGTATTGAAGATCAGCAATTTGTTTACCGCAAAAACGGCTATGGATGTGTGAATGAGCCCTCAGTGTTAAGTCAGTGTTTGATCAGCGATTTCCATCGGCTACCTAGAGATAAGGTATAATGAAAAGATCTGCACCTTTTCTGTGATTTTAACCCACACTTGGTTTTTGTTCACAATCACGGATGGAAATCACTGATCAAGTTCACATTTCCGTGTCCGTTTGACGTCCGTGGAAAATCCGTTTGTGTTTCATCCGTGAAGATGTCCATGAAGGATCCATGTTTGATCCACGTGTTCGTTTTTTGTCTCTCCGTATTCCATGGACGTTGCTCAGCTGAAAATTATTTTCCAGAAAATCTTCTACCAATGGTCAGTGAAAAACCACTGATGTGGGCGTGTCTGGGGCGCACCAACAACCAAAGTAGCGCGAGCTCCCATGATTTTTCACCTGACCCACAGTTAGCAGAAAACCACCGATATGTAAATCAATGGATTCGTGTGCTGTCTGGACACGTCTGTGGTTCACTAAAGTGTGAACGCGGCCTAAAGAATTTCCCTTCCTAATTCCTAGAAGCGTTAGTTGTCACCAGAGAAGCGCGCTGTAACTTATTAATATGGCTACATCACCGGTCACCTGATTTCCATGTGAATTATCTCAGGAATGAACAGAACACATGGACTTTGATTCCCGCAGACCGCCCAGCTCCCAGCATGCCTCTAATAATACCTCGAGAGAGGTCAAACTTTATCAATCCTACCCGCTCTGCCAACAACAGGCGACTCCGATTCCCTATATTCCCAGCCCGCTGCAAACGTAAAAAAATCCCCTTTCTTATCGCAGTGATCGCTCTGGAGGTTGTGCTAACTAATTGGCTGCAAAAAATAAATGCCTACATTTTTATAAAGCTCCTAGAAGACTCAGGCCCCCTGCACACGATCAGGATTGCGTGCGGATTTTCCGCGCGGATTTGCGTGCGGTAAATCCGCACCGTAGGTCATGTCCATTGTATTCTATGAGAATTTGAAATTCTCAATGCACACGATGCGGATTTTTCCGCGCGCGGATTTTGACCTGCGTGCGGATTTTAAAATCCGCGACATGTCAATTAATTTTTTTTTTCCTGTCCGGATATCTTGCGGATTTTCTCCATTCACTTCAATGGAGAGGCTAAAATCCGGATGGTACACGCACACAGTGCGGATTTTGATGCGGATCCGCATCAAAATCCGCATGTATGTAATAGGAAGGGGAATCAGCCACCATTTTGTGTCTGTTCATTGCAGCAAGAGAAGGAAGCAATATACTACATATAGTATATGGAGACGCAATATACGTCTCCGTATACTAGAATGTACTGTCGGATTTGAGAATTACTGTACGTTGAAATCGCGATGCGATTAATTTAACACAAAATAATCGCATGGCGATTTCAACTTAGTACTGCTATATTCCATATTCGCCGAATATGGAATATAGCAGTACTAATGGAGCGTCCCCATCACCATGGGAACGTCTCCATATACTAGAATGTACTGTCGGATTTGAAACGTTGAAATCGCGATGCGATTAATATAACACGAAATAATCGCATGGCGATTTCTACTTAGCACTGCTATATTCCATAGTAGGCTAGAATTAACGAATATGGAACATAACAGTGCTTAAGTTGAAATCGCCATGCGATTATTTCGTGTTAAATTAATCGCATCACGATTTCAACGTACATTAATTCTCAAATCCGATTCTCAAATGATGTCACAGGAAATGATGTTAAAAAAGGGTGTATTTTTGTTCTAGAGAGATGTTGAAAAAATCTGCATGCAAATCCGCATGCAAATCCGCATGCAAATCCGCACCAATTAATGCGGATTGACCGCACGGATTTGCCTGTGAACACCTGCGGATTTCAGTGCGGATTCTCCGCACATGAATCCTGAACGTGTGCATGTACCCTAACAACTACAGTAGTACAATGTACAATGTTTCAGTCGATGCCCATACCGGCCACTAGGAGGAGCTGTTGCCTTGGCTTATTTTTTTTTCTGCAAGATTAGAAAATGGAAGGAAGTGTTTTATTTATTTTGTTATATGTGTGATGTGTTTACAAACACAGCTAGATACAAAAATTGCAAAGCATAGAATCCAGGGCAGGTATTGACACATTGTATCGCAGGGCATGGCTGTGTGCATTGGGCTGGGACTTAGCTAGATAAAGCACAGGCATAGGGGGGGAAAAAATAAAGGTGGATTATTAGTTGAGGATTCTTAATAATCAGCGGTGGCAGAGGGTGAGAAAGTGCTGCACAACCGAACCTGGCAGCTGCAGGATGACCCTAGTCATTGGTGTCATGCCTGATCTCCACGCCTCCATGGGTTGGGGCTGGCCCCTTCCTTGCTACTGATTGCAATAAACCGGGTGTAGGGCAGGAAGGAATTGCTAGTCACTCCTCCTTCCATGAGTCTCTGGGTTTGTGTGAGAGCAGAAGCAGGGAGAGCTCCCAGGGGCTCGCATTAAGCAGTTTTTTTTTGTTTTTTTGTGGAGGGGCGTCCATCACAGTGCTGTGGAACCAGAAGAGCACCCACAATTCTCCTGCATGGATTACTGATTCTTCTTGGAGGGGGGGCAACCACAAGAGTTTAGGTTCTTCAAAGGCTTCTTCACCTGTCCTATTGTTATACAGCCTTCCCTTCTTTGCCTCTTTATCTGGACATACCCGGCCCGAGTGGACTTCTTCACTTGCATTCCTATGATCCAGGGCTTGTAGACCACCTCTTGGACCTCCATGGCAACTGTGGTTGAGCCCATTTTTGGACTTTCAGAAGATGAAGTAAGTGCAAGTTCCTGCTTTAATGTTGAAAGTCTATTGTTTGTGTGGTGGGGTTGGCATTTCATGTGGTGGTGGTTGTTGTTTTTTACTGGTCATGGTATGGAGGAGATCATGGAGGATCTGAAGAACACCAAGGCTCTGTGAAGTCCAGCTGGCCATTGTCCTGTATAATTCATCCAGTGTTTGATGGGTGGGAGATGGTAGTGGTACCTGTGTCAGTCAGTGCTTGGGTAGGTAGCCTCCTCTAGTTGTGTCACAGGAAGTTTCTGTGGATGTTTTCAGTGAAGGAATGGTCTGGTCTTTGCTGGGTTTCTATGGTCCTGCTACATTCATGCATCAATGGGCCACCTTTTTTACCTGAGCAGAACTGTCACCTCCAATGCTGCCTGCCCTATGGGCATCACCAAATCCATCTGAGAAGAGTGCTATCTACAGTAAACATAAATCCTTGAGCTGTTCCATAGTTCAACCAGTATGTTCACCATTCCACCTCCTACCTGCCATAGAGGTTGTCACTCAGCTTTGTAAAACCCCTAAATACAACCCTCCCTAGTTACACCATCTCCTGTGGGAGCAGGAAAGCCAGCCAAATTCTTGACTTGGAAATTAGCAAATGGAACAGTAAAAATACATCCTAAGGAGATCTGTGTATCTTGGTGATTATTGTAGGTTTAGCAGATCCAGGACACTGTGTGTCCAATGTTCCTTGCAGCATGGGAAGCTCCTTGGTGTGGCCTCCTGAGTTCCCCTGACATGAGTGTGGCTGAGGAGTGTCGGTGCCACCCTTACCACCATCATGCTGGGTGTGTGTGTGTCTATACATGTGTGTTTTCACCAGTTAATTATAATCCAATGCTTTCCTAAGAATCTCATGGAGGATGGGATCATAGTTTGTGCTATCAGCCTGAAGACCAGAGACTTAATCTGTGGGATTTATCAGGCAGCATAGATTGCTGCTAGTGGATGAGAGGAGCAGGGGATGGTATTAACCTCTGGTGTCCCAAATATCTAGCTATCTATTGATCCATCTCATAATAAGAATGTACTTTTGTTGCTTTTATCATATTTGACTTTGCACCCCCCGTTTATCTGCGGTTGACGTGTGTGTGCGCCATTTACATAAGGTGTATGTATATATATCATCCATATCTACCCATAATTTACACTAATGCCACTCCTTACACCTTCGTAATGTTGGGAATATGATGAAGTTGCACCCTCCACACAGCACATAAAGTGTAATTCTTACAGATGTAGCAGGGCTGTAATGGTTTTGACATCCCCCTTCTGCTGTTTATTGGGGGTCTAGGTGGTAGAACCCCTGGCAATGAATTGCTGCTGACGTGTTCACAATTAAGGCCTCCGTCATGTGTCAGTGAATCGCGAACGTGTGCTGTCCGTGTTCTCCACACGTAACCATTGATTTTAATGTGCACAGCTTTAGGGCTCATTCACACGTCCGTGGTTTGGTTCCGCATCCGAGGCGCATTTTTTTTGGCGGCTCGGGGTGCGGACCCATTGCTTCAGCGGGGCCGCAAAAGATGCGGACAACACACGGAGCTGCTCCGTTCCGTGGTCCCGCAAAAATTAGAATAAGTCATGTCCTATTCTTGTCTCTGTTTTTCGGACAAGAATAGGCATTTCTATAATGGGCCGTCCCTTCCGTTCCGCAAATTGCAGAAGGCACACGGACGTGTTTTGCGGATCCGCAATTTACGGACAGTGAACAAACCCTTTAGTCCATGATGCGTACCAAACATGCCCATTGAAGTCTAGGGGTCTTTAAAAAATACTGACAGATCCGTGTTCTTCAGTGATTTTTCACAGCACCATTGGCAGGAGATGCTCTGCAGTGCACTTGGAATACAGATGCCACACGGAGGGGGGGAAAAAAACCGGACACGTGGACCAGTTTTCACGGATGAACCATCTTGTCACAGATGTCATCTGCCTTAAATCTAATAATTAGTCCAAGTTTCACAATGGAGATTCTGTACCCTGGTTATCCGCCTCACCACAAATTGTCTATGTGCCCCAGTACCCGCAGTCCTATTGAAAGCCACAAACAACACATAATCTATGCCAAGTGACAAACTCAGCTCTGCTACATCTATGTAATATCCTCTGTGCTTCGGGCTTTGCTGTGGGTTGTAGTTGGACAGAGTCTGGTGTGTCACTATGCCAATAGGATGTAAGCTGGGCAGTGCCAGGATGGGTTTACTTTTTCTAGATGTGCAGGAAGATGAGATGCTGCATGCTCAGGGCTTTAAATACTTTATAATGTGTCAGCCAGATGACGTCTGGGGCAGAAAATCAATAATGTGATGTGTGGAGAGGAAGGATGACCTGTCTTGTGTCACTTAGACCCAGCGCTGACTGGCAGAGGGAGGAATGCAGACATTCTGCAGCAAAACAAGGCTGCATTCAGGGAGTATAATGCCGAGGAATGACCCCATCCATTTTATCCAGGACTTAAGACTGGAGAATTCTCTGTGGGAGTGTCAGTGCGTTCTGGGCCTGCTACACCATGGATCACTCCCTGATAGTACACTGATAGTGACTCTGCGGTTACCTGTTATTTTTTGATGTAGCTGAGCTGAAGTTGTCATTTTATCTTCGGAGTGGCATGTTTTGTGTCGTCCCAGACAACACCTATTATTTGCGGGAAAGGATCATCCACCTTTACTTTGGCACTCCAACTGTTGTGAAACTACAAAGGAACTCTCATTGAAGTGAATGGATCATGCTGGGAGTTTTATTACAATATGTTACTTATCCTGTAGTGATACTGAGTCATATCCTGTATTATACTCCAGAGCTGCACTCGCTATTCTGCTGGTGGAGTCACTGTGTACATACATTACATTACTTATCCTGTACTGATCCTGAGTTACATCCTGTATTATACTCCAGAGCTGCACTCGCTATTCTGCTGGTGGAGTCACTGTGTACATACATTACTTATCCTGTACTGATCCTGAGTTACGTCCTGTATTATACTCCAGAGCTGCACTCACTATTCTGCTGGTGGAGTCACTGTGTACATACATTACTGATCCTGAGTCATATCCTGTATTATACTCCAGAGCTGCACTCATACATTACATTGTACAGACGCTGATCTACATCCAGAGCTGCACACTCGATTCTGCTGGTTATTGAAAACATTCCACAAGTTTGTCATCACCTGAGCTTCTGTAATAAATGGTGGCAGTAAAGTCATCCAGCATTACTTAATTCAGTCCCGGTTTCCTCTATATTCCGCTGTGCAGTACAGAGATCTTCAGGTTTCATCTTTCACAGTCGGATTTCTCTAGGTCACTTTTGTTCCCCACTCTGGCAGACGGTGGGGGTGCCCGCACTTTATGACATCCATCTGTCCTTGTAGGGCCCGTCACACCCTAGCTTGAACCTACTGCCATCTGAGAACATCCAGTACATCAAGAGACCTGCTGATGATTGTCTCCGCCGTTTTCAGTTGACGATTGACGTCATCTTAAGACAAGATAATGGTCGGCCCCTTATCAGATCTGCGTTGTCTCCCAGACTTCACTGATGGCCACAATTGAATATAACACAAAGGGACACATTTATCACTAACTGCACTTTTGCAAAAAAAATTAATGGCACTTGTTCAAAAAGGAGCACAGACTGCCGGAAGCTGCGCCTAATTTACGACGAGGTGTTCTCCACCGGGCTCTGATAAATCTGACTAAAAGGCTTAGGACCGCATACATTATATAACCGACAGTTCATCTGCCGGAAGTTTATTCTGACCTGTTTCTCTTAAAGGGGTTGTCTCATCTCAGACAATGGGGCATATCAGCTAGGATATGCCCCCATTGTCTTATAGATGTGGGTCCATGCAGCGATATAGAGAATGGAGCCCCGAAAGTGGTGGAGGACGCACTGCGCATGCGCAGCCGCCCTCCATTCCTTTTCTATGGGGCCGCTGGAAATAGGCAAAGCGCTGGCTCAGCTATTTCCATCGGGCCCATAGAAGTGAATGGGAGCAGGGGCCGGTCATGCTCGGTGCACTCCTATTAACTTCTATGGGGAGCCGACTTGGTGGTGGCCAGACAAGAGTCCTCCAGCCACCACCTTGCGGGGCTTCGTTCCTGATTTTTATTTATTTTATATTTATTTATTTTTTCTCAAGCAGGGCAAATTAAACGAAAGGAGGACCATGGCAGAAAAAATGATGGTGTAGGGGAAGAAATGACAGCGCATGCTATGATTTAAAATAAATAAAAAAAATAACAAAAAGCGCCTCAAGAGTGAGAATTCCAGTAAAAACAAACAAACAAACTTCTGTTTGTCGTACATGTAATGCTTTCAGTAAACTTCCATGCAACCTTATTTATTTAGCTAGATTTTGAGTCTTGTCCTATTCTTGTCCGCAAATCACGGTCTGTGGCTCCATTCAAGTCAATGGGTCTGCAAAAAAACAAAACACATACGGAAATGCATCCGTATCCGTTCCGTTTTTTGCGGAACCATCTATTGAAAATGTTATGCTCAGCCCAATTTTTTCTATGTAATTACTGTATAGGCCATACAGAAAAACTAAACGGAAACACAACGGATCCGGAAAAAACGGCCCGCAAAACACTGGAAAAGCCATACGGTCATGTAAACGAGCCCTTAGGGTATTTTTACACACCAAAAATCTGCCATCTACAGTCGTGGCCAAAAGTTTTGAGAATTACATAAATATTGGAAAAGTTGCTGCTTAAGTTTTTATAATAGCAATTTGCATATACTCCAGAATGTTATGAAGAGTGATCAGATGAATTGCATAGTCCTTCTTTGCCATGAAAATTAACTTAATCCCAAAAAAACCTTTCCACTGCATTTCATTGCTGTCATTAAAGGACCTGCTGAGATCATTTCAGTAATCGTCTTGTTAACTCAGGTGAGAATGTTGACGAGCACAAGGCTGGAGATCATTATGTCAGGCTGATTGGGTTAAAATGGCAGACTTGACCTGTTAAAAGGAGCGTGATGCTTGAAATCATTGTTCTTCCATTGTTAACCATGGTGACCTGCAAAGAAACGCGTGCAGCCATCATTGCAGTTGCATAAAAATGGCTTCACAGGCAAGGATATTGTGGCTACTAAGATTGCACCTCAATCAACAATTTATAGGATCATCAAGACCTTCAAGGAAAGAGGTTTAATTCTTGTTAAGAAGGCTTCAGGGCGTCCAAGAAAGTCCAGCAAGCGCCAGGATCGTCTCCTAAAGAGGATTCAGCTGCGGGATCGGAGTGCCACCAGTGCAGAGCTTGCTCAGGAATGGCAGCAGGCAGGTGTGAGCGCATCTGCACGCACAGTGAAGCGAAGACTTTTGGAAGATGGCCGGGTGTCAAGAAGGGCAGCAAAGAAGCCACTTCTCTCCTCTCCAAAAAAAACATCAGGGACAGATTGATCTTCTGCAGAAGATATGGTGAATGGACTGCTGAGGACTGGGGCAAAGTCATATTCTCCGATGAAGCCACTTTCCGATTGTTTGGGGCATCAGGAAAAAGGCTTGTCCGGAGAAGAAAAGGTGAGCGCTACCATCAGTCCTGTGTCATGCCAACAGTAAAGCATCCTGAGACCATTCATGTGTGGGGTTGCTTCTCATCCAAGGGAGTGGGCTCACTCACAATTTTGCCCAAAAACACAGCCATGAATAAAGAATGGTACCAAAACACCCTCCAACAGCAACTTCTTCCAACAATCCAACAACAGTTTGGTGAAGAACAATGCATTTTCCAGCATGATGGAGCACCGTGCCATAAGGCAAAAGTGATAACTGAGTGGCTCGGGGACCAAAACGTTGACATCTTGGGTTCATGGCCTGGAAACTATCCAGATCTTAATCCCATTGAGAACTTGTGGACAAACAAAATCCCACTAATTCTGACAAACTCCAAGAAGTGATTATGAAAGAATGGGTTGCTATCAGTCAGGAATTGGCCCAGAAGTTGACTGAGAGCATGCCCAGTCGAATTGCAGAGGTCCTGAAAAAGAAGGGCCAACACTGCAAATACTGACTCTTTGCATAAATGTCATGTAATTGTCGATAAAAGCCTTTGAAACATATGAAATGTGTGTAATTATATTTCACTACATCACAGAAACAACTGAAACAAAGATCTAAAAGCAGTTTAGCAGCAAACTTTGTGAAAACTAGAATTTGTGTCATTCTCAAAACTTTTGGCCACGACTGTACAGTGGCAAATCGATAAGATGATCTGCTTCTGTGAGCAGCTTGTTTTTTAAAAGGTTTGTCCAGGTTCAGAGCTCAACCTGGACATGACCCGATCTGCACTCGCCATGATTGAGTGGAGCTTTAGAGCGTTTCATGCTCCGATGCTCCCCCTTGTCCTGCACTGAATGGCCCAGGGCAAAGGAATTTTTTGGAGATCTGGTGACGTACCGGGTCTCTGTATGGGAATGCTTCCTCCTAGTAGTGAGCCCTGTGATGTCACCGGCACTAATGGGCGGTCTTTTAGTTCTCCCTCGCCTGTAAAATGGCTAGAGCAGCGCTAAAGACTGCCCTTTAGAGCCAGTAACGTCACCAGGGACTCTGCTAGGTGGAAGCCTCTGCCTAGCAGAGTCCGAATGTAAACAAACAGCCCTGACCCTGCACGAGTTCGGAGCATAAGAAGCTCCAATACTCCACCCATTCATGGTGAATGAGTGCCGATCAGGTTGTGTCCAGGTTTAGCTCTGAACCCGGACAACCCCTTTAACTGCGGAAAGGCTGCCAACAACTGCCACAAAAAAGAAACCCACTAACTTTTTTAAATTTGACTTCAATGGGAAAATGCTGGCTGAAATCCACTGCAAAGAAGGAACATGCCACTTCTACGGTGGATTGGAAACCAGTGTGCTTTCCCCAATGAAGTAAATGGGCAGCTTTTAGGGGTTTTGGTTGTGGAAAACGGCACCAGATTTTTGGCATCTGAACGTAGCCGTAGGGTGCAACAAATTTCTGTGACTGATAATCAGCTCTGGAATGGACATTTTTTATTTAATTTTTTCGCAGCAAGCACATAGATTTCTGCAGACCGCATTCAGATGAGTGGAATTTATTTTTGGTGGCAGAGAACTTTCTGCAACAAAATCTGCTTTATGAAAAGGCTCTGGTAAAGGGCATCTGTCCTATGACACTGGCTGACCTGTTACATGTGCTCTTGGCAGCTGAAGGCATCTGTGTTGGTCCCATGTTCATATGTGCCCGCATTGCTGAGAAAAATTAGGTTTTAATACATGCAAATGAGCCTTTAGGAGCAACGGGGGCGTTACCATTACACCTAGAGGCTCTGCCCTCTCTGCAACTGCTGTACCCTCTGCACTTTGACAGGACCAGGCAGTGTAAATGTGATCACGCATGGCTGGCTCTGTCAATCAAAGTGCAGTTGCAGAGAGAGCAGAGCCTCTAGGTGTAATGGTAACGCCCCCGTTGCTCCTAGAGTCTCATTTGCATATATTAAAACATAATTTTTCTCAGCATTGCGGGCACATATGAACCTGGGACGAACACAGATGCCTTCAGCTGCCAAGCGCACATGTAACAGGTCAGCCAGTGTCATAGGGACAAATCTGCTGACAAATGCCCTTTTAAGCTACCCACACACACTGCCATATGTGGTCTTTGGTACGGAATTTCTGCAAGACAGCCCGCACCCATGTGCATTTAACCTTAGTGCTCGTGCACACGACCGTATTCATTTTGCGGTCCGCAAAACACGGATCCACAAAATTATTATTACTTTTTTTACGTATCCATTGTATCTATGCCTGTCCTTGTCCACAAAACGGACATGAATAGGACATGTTCTGTTTTTTTTTTTTTTTGCGTAAGGACATATGGATGTGGAATGCACATGGAGTCGTTTCCATTTTTAAAGCCCCGTTGAAATGAATGGTGCGGCAAAAAAAATTGAAACGACACGGACAAAAAATGCATTTGTATGCATGAGCCGTTAGGGAGTTTTCACATACGACATACACTGCCTGTCCAAAAAAAAATAAAGGTCGCCGCCTGGATTTAACTAAGCAAATAGTTATGAGCCTCCTCCTATTGGATAATTACTGCAGGGGCGATTATCTTTCAGCTGGCAATAAGTTATTTAACCCCGACTGGTGCAATGAGTTGCTTCTCATTTCTTAAACAACCATGTCGAAAGACACATCTCGTGGTCGTGGAAAAGATGTCAGTCTGTTTAAGAAGGGTCAAATCATTGGCATGCATCAAGCAGAGAAAACATCTAAGGAGATTGCAGAAACTACTAACATTGGGTTAAGAACTGTCCAACGCATTATTAAAAGCTGGAGGGATAGTGGGGACCCATCGTATTCGAGGAAGAAATGTGGCGGGAAAAATCAAATCAAAGAAAAACACCAGTAGAACTCAGGGCTATGTTTAATAGCTATGTTCAGGGCTATGTTTAATAGTGAAAGTAAGAGCATTTCCACACACACAATGCAAAGGGAACTCAAGGGATTGGGACTGAACAGCTGTGTAGCTGTAAGAAAACCACTAATCGGTGAGGCCAACTAGAAAAAAAGGCTTCAATTTGCTAGGGAGCATAAAGATTGGACTCTGGAGCAATGGAAGACGGTCGTGTGGTCTGAGGAGTCCAGATTTACCCTGTTCCAGAGTGATGGACGCATCAGGGTAAGAAGAGAGGCAAATGAAGTGATGCCCCCATCATGCCTAGTGCCTACTGTACCAGCCTGTGGGGGCAATGCTATGATCTGGGGTTGCTGCAGTTGGCCAGGTCTAGGTTCAGCAACAGTATGTGCTCCAAGAATGAGGTCAGCGATGACCTGAACATACTGAATGACCGGGTTATTCCATCCATGGATTTGATCTTACCTGATGGCACGGGCATATTCTAAGATGACAATGCCAGGATTCATCGGGCTCAAATTGTGAAAGAGTGATTCAGGGAGCAGGAGACATCATCTTCACACATGGATTGGCCACCACAGAGTCCAGACCTTAACCCCATTGAGAATCTTTGGGATGTACTGGAGAAGGCTTTGCGCAGCGGTCAGACTCTACCATCATCTTGGTGAAAAATGAATGCGACACTGGATGGAAATAAATCTTGTGACATTGCAGAAGCTTATCGAAACAACGCCACAACGAGTGCATGCCGTAATCAAAGCTAAAGGCGGGCCAACGAAATAAGAGTTGCCTTATGGCAGGAAAGTGGATGACTGGTGTCGGTATGTTCTCTGCTACACCCATGTGCGGGAAAAGACCCTCTTTCCCCCAGAGCCGACCCCTTCATTTATATACAAACAGGGCAAATGGATAGAGAAGCTTAGGAATACATTGTGTGAAAGAAGAAATTCTGCTGGTATCGCTGTTTCTCATGTCTTTTTTTCAGTTTTTACCGTAAAACCTGTTTTCCCGCTGTCAGTCAGAATGCCCCCCGGTTACTGCCATCATCATCTACAACCTGTTTTACACGGTCTGAGAAAATGTTGTAGGAAAATCACCGAGCGCAGTGACTTGCATGACTTCGTTGTTTGGGTGTTTTTCAGCTGGAACAGGTAAGGGTACTTTCACACTTGCGTGGTTGGATTGCGTTGGCAGAACTGCCTGCCGGATCCAGAAATCCATATGCAAACGGATAGAATTTGCATCTGGTTCCGGATCCGGCTGACAAATGCATTGAAACACCGGATCTGTCTCTCCAGGGTCATCCGGAAATATAGATCCGGTATCTTTTTTATTTATTTTTTTTATTTTTATTTTTTTTTTCCACATTTTTAAAGGGAAACCTGGATCTGGTTTTCCGGAACACTTGGTACCAGATCTGGCATTAATATATTGCAATAGAAATTAATGCCAGATCCGGCAAGTGTTCCAGAATTTTGGCCAGAGATTTGGCATGCTGCGGTATTTTCTTCGGCCAAATACCGTAAGAGTGACTGAGCTGAAGACATCCTGATGCATACTGAATGGATTGCTCTCCATTCAGAATGCATTAGGATAAAACTGAAGCGTTTTTTTTCTGGTATTGATCCCCTGTGATGGAACTCGATACCGGAAAACTTTAGCGCAAGTGTGAAAGTACCCTAATTCACGGACCAGCATTCCTTACAGCGCAATATTGTAGTAACTCATTAGGGGAATCTGCTTTAGGTGTACATGCCATATCTGTTTTGCGGTCCGTGTTGCATCTACATTTATAGACTTCAATAGGTCCACGGTCCGCATTTTGAGGGCAAGTGTAGGATATATTCTATCCTTTTGCAGAGTGGACATACGGATGCGAGAAACCTACAGATCATCTATGTGCTTTCCGCATCCTTATGTTTGATCTGCAAAAAGACTGTCGCAAAATAAGGACCACGGACACTGAAAACAATGGGTCCGCAAATAAAATGCATATGGCACAAGAATTGCATCTGTATTTTGTGGACCCACAATTTGCAGACCACAAAATGGAGCAGTATTACAGTAGTTATATTCTTGTACATAGGAGCAGTATTATAGTAGTTATATTCTTGTACATAGGGGTAGTATTACAGTAGTTATATTCTTGTACACAGGAGCAGTATTATAGTAGTTATATTCTTGTATATAGGAGGCAGTATTATAGTAGTTATATTCTTGTACATAGGAGGCAGTATTATAGTAGTTATATTCTTGTACATTGAAGTAGTATTAGGTGTCTTTCACGCGGGCGTGTTTTCCGTGCACATGCATAAGGTGAACGCATTGCACCCGCACTTAAAGCGGACCTATTCATTTCAATGGGGCTGTGCACATGAGCGGATGCGGTGTGATATTATTTTTTTCACGCATGGTTGCTAGGTGACGATCGGGATGGGGACCTAATCTTTATTATTTTCCCTTATAACATGGTTATAAGGGAAAATAATAGCATTCTTAATATAGAATGCTAAGTAAATTAGGGATGGAGGGGTTAAAAAAATAATTGAACGCACCTCATCCACTTCTTCTCGCAGCCCGGCTCGTCTTCTTTCTTCTTCTTTGAGGACCTGGGAGGAAAAGGACCTTTTGGTGATGTCACTGCGCTCATCACATGGTCCATCACATGGTACATCACCATGGTGATGGGCCATGTGATGAGTGCTGTGATGTAACCAAAGGTCCTTTTCCTCCCAGGTCCTCATAGAAGAAGAAAGAAGACGAGCCGGGCTGCGAGAAGAAGTGGATGAGGTGCGTTCAATTATTTTTTTAACCCCTCCATCCTTAATTTACTTAGCATTCTATATTAAGAATGCTATTATTTTCCCTTATAACCATGTTATAAGGGAAAATAATAAAAATCTACACAACACCGATCCCAAACCCGAACTTCTATGAAGAAGTTCGGGTCTGGGTACCAAACATGCCGACATAAAATCCTGCATTTTTCCGCAACGCACCCGCGTCTTTTCACGCAATGCCCATGTGAACTCAGCCTTATAGTAGTTATATTCTTGTACATTGGAGGCAGTATTATAGTAGTTACAGTATCTCACAAAAGTTTGTACACCCCTTACATTTTTGTAAATATTATGTTATATCTTTTCATGGGACAACACTGAAGATCTGACACTTTGATACAATGTAAAGTAGTCAGTATACGGCTTGTATAACTGTGTACAGTTGTGGTCAAAAGTTTTGAGAATGACACAAATATTAGTTTTCACAAAGTTTGCTGCTAAACTGCTTTTAGATCTTTGTTTCAGTTGTTTCTGTGATGTAGTGAAATATAATTACACGCACTTCATACGTTTCAAAGGCTTTTATCGTCAATTACATGACATTTATGCAAAGAGTCAGTATTTGCAGTGTCGGCCCTTCTTTTTCAGGACCTCTGCAATTCGACTGGGCATGCTCTCAATCAACTTCTGTGCCAATTCCTGACTGATAGCTACCCATTCTTTCATAATCACTTCTTGGAGTTTGTCAGAATTAGTGGGTTTTTGTTTGTCCACCCGCCTCTTGAGGATTGACCACAAGTTCTCAATGGGATCAAGATCTGGGGAGTTTCCAGACCATGGACTTAAAATGTCAACATTTTGGTCCCCGAGCCACTCAGTTATCACTTTTGCCTTATGGCCCGGTGCTCCATCATGCTGGAAAATGCATTGTTCTTCACCAAACTGTTGTTGGATTGTTGGAAGAAGTTGCTGTTGGAGGGTGTTTTGGTACCATTCTTTATTCATGGCTGTGTTTTTGGGCAAAATTGTGAGTGAGCCCACTCCCTTGGATGAGAAGCAACCCCACACATGAATTGTCTCAGGATGCTTTACTGTTGGCATGACACAGGACTGATGGTAGCGCTCACCTTTTCTTCTCCGGACAAGCCTTTTTCCTGATGCCCCAAACAATCGGAAAGAGGCTTCATCGGAGAATATGACTTTGCCCCAGTCAGTGGCGTAGCGTGGGTTGCCAGCACCCTGGGCAAGCCATTTATTGCGCCCCCAACCTGTGGACACGCCCCTTTTACAGAGAATGTAGTAGCCCTATGTAACACCACAGATAACATGGTGGTAACTCTCTAAGTACAGATGATGTAGTAGATGGGTATAAGGCCCCAGAATTCAGAACACACACACACAGTGTGACCTGAAGTCTGGGGCCAGGATGCGGCAGGGTGGGCCAAATTCTCAATCCACCGCCCAACCCTACCGTGAAACAAATATGTGTTTGGACATTACATGCATCACTACAAAATATACAGTATAATACAGCACCACATACCTCATCCATCCAGTGACGTCTCCTGTGATGTAGACTTTCATCAGCGTCTTCATTCGGAGATGACCCCTTCTTTCAGCCGCGTCTCATCTCTGCAGAGTTTTATTATTATTATTATTAGTTATTATTATATATAATGGCCCCCTCTGTATAATATATAATGGCCCCTCTGTAATATTAGGATATATAATGGGCCATTATATATCCTAATAATACAGGGGGGGTCATTATATATAGTAATTATACAGAGGGTCCATTATATATCCTAATATTACAGAGGGGTCATTATATGTAATAATTATACAGAGGGGGCCATTATATATCCTAATATTACAGAGGGGTCAGTAATATAATATACAAGGGGGGCATTATATATTATAGTTATACAGAGGGACCATAATATATAATAATTATACAAAGGTGCCATTATATATTATAGTTATACAGAGGGGCCATAATAAATGATAATTATACAAAGGTGCCATTATATATTATACAGAGGGGCCATTATATATAATAATTATACAGAGAGGCTATTGATAATGGGCCCTCTGTATAATTCTAATATACTGTATAATGGCCCCCCTGTATAATTATTATATATAATGGCCCCACATTATAACTATAAATTATAGTTATACAGTGGGGCCATAATATTTACGGTAATAATTATACAGGGGGGCCATTATATATTAGAATTATACAGAGGGCCCATTATCAATAGCCTCTCTGTATAATTATAATATATAATGGCCCCTCTGTATAATTAATGATGGCCCCCTTATATAATTATTATATATTATGGCCCCAATGTATACCTATAAGCTGCCATGAATCAGAACCATGAATGCCAGACTGCCACACCACCTATTTGGCCTGGCAGAGATCTGGCACTTCACCCATTGATTTATTACCATTATTATTGCATGCTGCTCAGCCTGGCTCAGACAGTGGTGCACACTGTAAACCCACCAGCTGAGCCACCATCCCCCCACACACAGACTCAGGGACAGGGAGGGAGGTCATCATTGTGACATCTGACATGGCCACCCAACTTAATCACTACACTACTAGTGCCACTAACTCCCTTTCTACCTCTGCTCTGTAGTAGTCTCAGGACAGTCTGGACTCTTCTAGGGCGGCTCACTGGATCAGGGCTCACTCAGACTCAGGGCCTGGTCAGTCTCTGACTCAACAGTTCTCTGTCTGGAGTCTGAAGTGACACAGTGCACACTGACTAGTGGACTCAGTCTGTCTTCTGCCGCGGCGCCGCCTCCTGCTCCTGGCAATCTTCTGCTGGCTCTGGCTCCCGCGCTCCGCACAGTTTTTCCTGCCTGGAAAGTGGGCGGAGCCGAAGGGAGCCAGGCCAGCGGCCAGCCTAATGATTGCCACTAGGAGCAGGAGGCGGCGCCAACCATGTATCGTATGTTAATTAGTCAGACTGTCTAGTTGTTAACAGTTAACTAACCAACACAGTAGTGCGCCCGCCGCGACGACCGCACAAATGAATCATCGGGGCCGGGCAGGCGCACGCACTAAACAGCTCTCTGCCTCAGACTCTGGCCAGCCGTTGCGCGTCCTGAAAAAAACGCACAATATAAAAACTTTTCAGCCGGCGCCGAAGCGCCCCCCTGCAGTTTGGCGCCCGGGGCAACGGCCCCCCTGGCCCCCCCCACGCTACGCCCCTGGCCCCAGTCCTCAGCAGTCCATTCACCATATTTTCTGCAGAAGATCAATCTGTCCCTGATGTTTTTTTGGGAGAGAAGTGGCTTCTTTGCTGCCCTTCTTGACACCAGGCCATCTTCCAAAAGTCTTCGCCTCACTGTGCGTGCAGATGCGCTCACACCTGCCTGCTGCCATTCCTGAGCAAGCTCTGCACTGGTGGCACTCCGATCCCGCAGCTGAATCCTCTTTAGGAGACAATCCTGGCGCTTGCTGGACTTTCTTGGACGCCCTGAAACCTTCTTAACAAGAATTGAACCTCTTTCCTTGAAGTTTTTGATGATCCTATAAATTGTTGATTGAGGTGCAATCTTAGTAGCCACAATATCCTTGCCTGTGAAGCCATTTTTATGCAACGCAATGATGGCTGCACGCGTTTCTTTGCAGGTCACCATGGTTAACAATGGAAGAACAATGATTTCAAGCATCACCCTCCTTTTAACAGGTCAAGTCTGCCATTTTAACCCAATCAGCCTGACATAATGATCTCCAGCCTTGTGCTCGTCAACATTCTCACCTGAGTTAGGGCTCTTTCACACTTGCGTTGTCCGGATCTGTCGTGTACTCCATTTGCCGGAATTACACGCCGGATCCTGAAAAACGCAAGTGAACTGAAAGCATTTGAAGACGGATCCGTCTTCAAAATGCGTTCAGTGTTACTATGGCAGCCAGGACGCTATTAAAGTCCTGGTTGCCATAGTAGTAGGGGGGGAGCAGTATACTTACCGTCCGTGCAGCTCCCGGGGCGCTCCAGAATGACGTCAGAGCGCCCCATGCGCATGGATGACGTGTCCATGCGATCACGTCATCCATGCGCGTGGGGACGCCCTTACGTCACTCTGAAGCGCCCCGGGAGCCGCACGGACGGTAAGTATACTGCTCCCCACTACACTTTACCATGGCAAACAGGACTTCAGCGTCCTGGCAGCCATGGTAACCATTCAGAAAAAGCTAAACGTCGGATCCGGTAATGCGCCGAAACGACGTTTAGCTTAAGGCAGGATCCGGATTAATGCCTTTTAATGGGCATTAATTCCGGATCCGGCCTTGCGGCAAGTGTTCAGGATTTTTGGCCGGAGCAAAAAGCGCAGCATGCTGCGGTATTTTCTCCGGCCAAAAATCGTTCCGGTCCGGAACTGAAGACATCCTGATGCATCCTGAACGGATTTCTCTCTATTCAGAATGCATTAGGATAAAACTGATCAGGATTCTTCCGGCATAGAGCCCCGACGACGGAACTCAGTGCCGGAACAGAACAACGCAAGTGTGAAAGAACCCTTAACAAGACTATTACTGAAATGATCTCAGCAGGTCCTTTTAATGACCGCAATGAAATGCAGTGTAAAGTGTTTTTTTGGGGATTAATTTAATTTTCATGGCAAAGAAGGACTATGCAATTCATCTGATCACTCTTCATAACATTCTGGAGTATATGCAAATTGCTATTATAAAAACTTAAGCAGCAACTTTTCTAATTTCCAATATTTATGTAATTCTCAAAACTTTTGGCCACGGCTGTACATCTTGTATAACGGTGTACAGTTGGTGTGCCCTCAAAATAATTCACCAAACAGCCAACAATGTCTAAACCATTGGCAACAAAAGTGAGTACACCCTTAAGTGAAAATGGCCAAAATGTTAATATTTTGTGTGGCCACCATTATTTTCCAGCACTGCCTTAACTCTCTTGGGCATAGAGGTCACTACAGCTTCACAGGTTGCCAATGGAAGGCTCTTCCCTCCTCCATGATGACATCACGGAGCTGGTGGATGTTGGAGACCTTGCACTCCCCTACCTTCCATTTGAGGATGCCCCACAGATGCTCAATAGGGTTTAGGTCTGGAGACATGCTTGGCCAGTCCAGGACCTTTTACCCTCAGTTTCTTTAGCAAGGCAGTGGTCATCTTGGTGTGTTTGGGGTTGCTATTTTGATGGAATACAGCCCTGCAGCCCAGTTTCGGAGAGAGAGGGTGATGCTCTGCTTCAGTATGTAACAGTACATTTTGGCATTCATGGTTACCTCAAAGAACTGTAGCTCCCCACAGATAACGGCACACATGCAGCCCCAAACCATGATCCTTCCACCACCATGGTTGACTGTAGGCAGGACACACTAGTCTTTGTGCTCCTCACCTGGTTGCCACCACACACGCTTGACACCATCTGAACCAAATAAGTTTACCTTGGTCTCATCAGACCACAGGTTCCAGTAATCCATGTCCTTAGTCTGTTTGTCTTCAGCAAACTGTTTGCAGGCTTTCTTGTGCAACAGAGAAGAGGCTTCCTTCTGGGACGACAGCCATGCAGACCAATCTGATGCAGTGTGCGGCGTACGGTCTGACCCCCCACCCCTGTAACCTCTGCAGCAATGCTGGCAGCACTCCTACAACCTCTGGATATGACGCTGAGCACGTGCACTCAACTTCTCTGGTCGAACATGGCGAGGCCTGTTCCGAGTGGAACCTGTCTTGGTCACCGTGCTGCAGCTCAGGGTCAGGGTGTTGGCCATCTTCTTATAGCCTTAGCCATCTTTATGTAAAGCAACAATTCTTTTTTCAGATTCTCAAAGAGCTCTTTGCCATGAGGGGCCATGTTGAACTTCCAGTGACCAGTATGAGAAAGCCTGAGAGTGTTAACACACCTGCTCCCCATTCACACGTGAGACCTTGTGATACTAAGAAGTCACATGACACCAGGGAGTGAAAATGGCTAATTGGGCACAATTTGGCTCTTGCCACTTAGGGGTGTACTCACTTTTGTTGCCAGCGGTTTAGACATTAATGGCTGAGTGTTGAGTTATTATGAGGGCTCACCACAATGTACACTGTTATACAAGCTGCATACTGACTGCTTTACATTGCATCAAAGTGTCAGATCTTCAGCATTGTCCCATGAAAATATATAATAAAATATTTACACAAATGTGAGGGGTGAGACACTGTATATTCTTGCACATGGGAGGCAGTATTATCGTAGTTGTATTCCCGTGGATAGGGAATAGAGTTACTTTATAAATCTTGTTATCTAACAGAATGAATTCTTTTGGTTTGCATTATTCTGATCACTCAATGTTAGTTTCCCGGAGAGCTTCGCTCTTGTAATGCAGGTTCATGTCTTTCTCTTGACCTTACATTCCTCAGCCATCGGTAATGAATATTTTGACTTTTGTGACCTCCTGGGTGAAAAGGTTAATTGGCGCAAAGCTGAAGAACAAGTTTTGTGATTAACATTTTCAGAGCGGTGCATTAAAGCTGAAGATGCCTCCTGACAGGGTCATGTACACAGTGCGACAGGTGTTTAGAAACCCGCACACATGCATGTAAAGTTTTGTTTTTTTACCCGACGACGTCAATTCCGTGTGGTTTTTAATGCGTTTCTGCACCAAATCCACACAAAAAAAGCACGTTACTTGCGGTTTTTGATGCAGATTTTCCACAGATCTCGTCCTTTGCATTACTAAAAATTGACGTGCCGCTGATTTCTAAATCCACACGGCAGCTCAGTTTCCACTCAGTTAAAAAAGGCAAAGTGTAGATGACATTTCTCCAATCTTATACACTTTGTGTGGGTACTGTATTATGCGTGTAAGGGCTCAAGCACACAAACATGTGCGACCCGTGTCCGTATTGCGGCCCGCAAACAGCTGGTCCGCGATATAGGGGCACTGGCCGCGTGCGCTCCATATCGCGGTGGCAGACCTGTTCACTTCAATGGGTCCACAATCTGCAAGATACGAAGCGAAAGCCCACGGAAGCTTTATGCTCTATTGTTTTTGCGGTTCGTACTGTCCGCAGCATGGGCCGCACTGCACTCAGTTGTGGGTTTCAAAAGAGAAAATCAGTGTTTTTTTGTGCAGATTTAGCACCAAATCTGCACCAAAAAGTGTGTGTGTGTGTGTTTGAAAACGTGCAGAATCCACACATGTTTTTATGGTGTTTTTGATACAATTTTTTATTTTATTTTTTCTCAATGGCTGTTCACTTCAATACAAAGCTGTATTCTCAGCCTGAGGTTTTTTGCTTGGATCTGTGCCAAGAAATGTGCAGAAAATTCACAAACAATGCATGGAATTACATGGAGTGTTGTTTTTTTTTTGTATTTTTTTTTTTTTTACTACGAAGTGTGCTTTTCTGTCCGTGCCTATTATATTTTTTTTACCGTGCAGACGGATCACAGACCCATTCAAGTTGAATGGGTCTCGATCCGTCCTGGCTGCTGCACGGATGTTTCCCGTGCATTGGGGACCGCAAATTGCCACGCGCATAAGCCCAAAAGCTGAGAATCAACCCTTAGCGAATTCCATGTTCTATGATAATCCAGCATTCCAGAATGTTTTATAATTAACTCCCATTGATGCTGGATAATTAAAGGAATTTTTCCTAGAAATCTCATTTTGATGTGCGCTTCCTATCCTTGCCCTCTAATCCATCAGCAGAGAACAGGACACCTTTTCCGTGGCAGCCTGTATTCCGCCTATGGCACAGGTGACAGATGTCATCATCTTGATGAGTTTCAAAGTGTTTTTTTTATTTATTTATTTTTTTCCGCTATAAATTTATTCTGGACTTGTGTGCGATGGGGGGTAAAAACGGATATAGAGAACAAAGAATTCTTTTGTGCTATTACCATGCCTTCTAGGCCGCTGGAGGCAGCTAGGACACATCAATATTAGAGATGTGAGAGCCGCGTGTGGAGGCTTAAACTTCAGAGGCCTCTTGCTGTACGATCAAGAGCATGGTACCGGCTAATGGGTTTTAATAATAAATGTTTATTTTTTTTTTGTTGTTGCTTTTATTAGGTTATGTTAATTCTTCATTGTGAATTTGAGTGTCCTAATTAAAGGGGTCACTGCAGCAACCAGGCCCCTATGTCTGTAGGTCCTTCTGCCAAGGAAGTGCATGGTCTACTGCAGCAAAACCATCCTCCAGCGCCCTCCTCAATATCTCCCAACTTTGGAATGTCAAAATGTGACATTTTTTAACTGCCACCCCTCCCCCACTCCCAAAAAAGCCGTGTCAAATTTGGACTTTTATTGGTCCTAAGATTTTGATTAATCCTAATACAGACTTTTGCGTATTTAACCACATGAAGGGTGTTTTCTGGGTGTTTAATACTGATGGCCTATACCGCGGATAGGTCATCAATATCTGCCGATCAGCTGTTTGAAGAGACCGCAGCGCCTGGCCATTGCGGTAATCGGTCCCATGGCCTAGTCGCAGCTCTGTCCTATTCGAGTGAATGGGCCTGAGCTGCAGTACCAAGCACAGCCACTATGCGATGGATGGCGCTGTTCTTGGTAAGCTGCAAAGAGGTCTCTTCAAACAGCAATTGGCGGAGTTTTCCGGTGTTGGACCCCTACCAGTCTGATATTAAACACCTGGACAACCAAAATGGAGAAATTTTAAAGGTGTGTCCGGGAGCTGCTCATTGATCACCCAACCTTGGAATAGAGCATCAATATAATGGCTCATGCACATGACTGTATGGCCGTGGTGCCCGTATTGCGGTCTGCGATGCACGGGCGTCAGCCGTGTGCACTCCGTGCTGCAGATCCACCGACTCGAATAGGTCCGCGATCCGCAAGATACAACCGAAAAATAGGACCTCACCTATCTTGAGCGGAGGCACGGATCAGAAGCACTACAGAGCGCTTCCGTGGACTTTTGGGTCCGTGTCTCTGCACCGTGTCTCTGTTGTATCTTTGGCCGTATCTTGCAGATTGCGGACTGATTCAAGTCAGTGGGTCTGCACCACAATACGAAGTGCACGTGCATTGCAGACCGCTGGCACGGGGCTCTTACGCTCGTGTGCATGAGCCCTAAGATTGGTGGGCATACCATTCAAGTGAATGGGAGCAGTGCCGCAGTAACCAGGCGCAGCCACTACACAATGGTCGGAGCTGTGCACTTCTGAAAACAGCGGGATTAGGGGTGCACCTAGCCTTTCTGCTGCCTGAGGCCAAAACTGAAACGGAGGCCCCTCAAATGTCAATTTCTTCACCTAACCCCTTTGCCACAATAAAAGCGCTTATTGCCCATAGCCCTTCCCCTGCCCCCTCCTTGCCCCTACCTGAGGACATCGCCTCACCTGGCCTCATTGGTGGTGCCCCCTGCTGGTAATGCCCCCAGGGTGAGGTTTGTATAAGCCCTGCCACTTTGCAGCTTACTGGTAAAATTGGTCTTTTGGCAAGTAAGCTTCTGTAGAATAGGTGGGTTCTGAGGTCCACTAGGGGGGTTTATGGTTGGTAGAGGAAGAGGTGATTATTTTGTTACGTATCATTTTGTTTTCTACCTTAAGCTGCGTACTCGCTCAACTTATTGGCGATGCTCTATGAAAAAATAATATGCTAAGAGGTACCTCCCAAGAAAAGAGAACCATCTCGCCAGCGCCACCTTGTGGCAGTGGCTCTCTAGGAGTCAAAAATCCAACTTTTTAAGCCTTGGGATATTCTACCTATCTGGAAGGCAGAAAAGAGCAATGCCTCCTTGGTTTCTATTACATCTATATATAGGCTCATTCACACGACCGTATATTTCTGTCCACAACGGATGCAGACCCATTAATTTCACAAAGGATGCGGACAGTACACCGCGTGCTGTCCGCATACGTACTTCTGTGGCCCCACAAAAAAAGATAGAGCGTGTCCTTTTTCTTGTTTAAAATTGCAACAAAAATAGGCATTTATACACAGGAGGAGGACGTTGTGATCCGCAAATTGCGGAACGCCCGCGGCCGATACCGTGTTTTGCGGAACGCAAAGCTGATACGGTCGTCTGAATGAGCTCCAGACCTGTAAGCTGGCGGAGGCTCCTTCCTGACTGATGGGTTCTACCAGCCTAACAGTCCAAGATAGGACTGTTCTATTAGGGGCCAGCTGTTCCGTTTTGCAAAACACGGAATGCACATGGACGTCATCCGTATTTTTTTTTGCAGATCAGTTTTTTGCGGACCGCAAAATGCATACGGTCGTGTGCATGAGCCCTTATCCTAAGAAAATGAAGCGGGGAAACCCAGAGACTATATGTACAGACGTGGACAAAATTGTTGGTACCCTTTGGTCAATGAAAGAAAAAGTCACAATGGTCACAGAAATAACTTTAATCTGACAAAAGTAATAATAAATTAAAATTCTATAAATGTTAACCAATGAAAGTCAGACATTGTTTTTCAACCATGCTTCAACAGAATTATGTAAAAAAATAAACTCATGAAACAGGCATGGACAAAAATGATGGTACCCCTAGAAAACACAGAACATAATGTGACCAAAGGGACATGTTAATTCAAGGTGTGTCCACTAATTAGCATCACAGGTGTCTACAACCTTGTAATCAGCCATTGGGCCTATATATGGCTCCAGGTAATCACTGTGTTGTTTGGTGATATGGTGTGTACCACACTCGACATGGACCAGAGGAAGCAAAGGAAAGAGCTGTCTCAAGAGATCAGAAAGAAAATTATAGACAAGCATGTTAAAGGTAAAGGCTATAAGACCATCTCCAAGCAACTAGATGTTCCTGTGAGTACAGTTGCACATATTATTCATAAGTTTAAGATCCATGGGACTGTAGCCAACCTCCCTGGACGTGGCCGCAGGAGGAAAATTGATGACAAATCTAAGAGACGGATAATCCGAATGGTAACAAAAGAGCCTAGAAAGACTTCTAAAGAGATTCAAGGTGAACTTCATGCTCAAGGAACATCAGTGTCAGATCGCACCATCCGTCGTTGTTTGAGCCAAAGTGGACTACATGGGAGACGACCAAGGAGGACACCATTGTTGAAAACGAATCATAAAAAAGCAAGACTGGAATATGCCAAACTACATGTTGACAAGCCACAAAGCTTCTGGGAGAATGTCCTGTGGACAGATGAGACAAAAATCGAAGTTTTTGCCAAGGCACATCAGCTGTATGTTCACAGACGAAAAAATGAAGCATATCAAGAAAAGAACACTGTCCCTACTGTGAAACATGGAGGAGGCTCTGTTATGTTCTGGGGCTGCTTTGCTGCGTCTGGCACAGGGTGTCTTGAATCTGTGCAGGGTACAATGAAATCTCAAGACTATCAAGGAATTCTAGAGAGAAATGTACTAGCCAGTGTCAGAAAGCTTGGTCTCAGTCGCAGGTCATGGGTCTTGCAACAGGACAATGACCCAAAACACACCGCTAAAAACACCCAAGAATGGCTAAGAGGAAAAAATTGGACTATTCTAAAGTGGCCTTCTATGAGCCCTGACCTCAATCCTATTGAGCATCTTTGGAAGGAGCTGAAACATGCAGTCTGGAAAAGGCACCCTTCAAACCGGACACAACTGGAGCAGTTTGCTCATGAGGAGTGGGCCAAAATACCTGCTGAGAGGTGCAGATGTCTCATTGACAGTTACAGGAAGCGTTTGATTGCAGTGATTGCCTCAAAAGGTTGCGCAACAAAATATTAAGTTAGGGGTACCATCATTTTTGTCCATGCCTGTTTCATGAGTTTATTTTTTTACATAATTCTGTTGAAGCATGGTTGAAAAACAATGTCTGACTTTCATTGGTTAACATTTATAGAATTTTAATTTATTATTACTTTTGTCAGATTAAAGTTATTTCTGTGACCATTGTGACTTTTTCTTTCATTGACCAAAGGGTACCAACAATTTTGTCCACGTCTGTAGATAACTTTATGAGAATCCTCTCCCAACCAAAAGATTTCTGCTTACAGGGATTCTCCTATGAGAAGTCATCAATAGCGGAGGGGAGGTGGCCCAAAACCCCGCACTCCTGTCAATCAGCTGTTCACTAGTGGCCCCGCCCCCAGAACTACACAGCTCCATCCCTTGTGTAGTGGACGGACCTGGTAACTGCAGCAGTCAGGTCACTCCACTGGACCATGGATGGAGATGCCTAGTTATGGCGCAGAGCCAGTGCCCTGTTGGACCCCGCCATTCTGGGGTATTCTCCTCTCAGACACTGGTGGCATATTGCTAGAATATGCCGTCCATGTCAGATAGGTGCAGTCCTATCTCCGGAATAGCTTGCTGTGTAAGTGCGGCCGCCCTCCATTCACTTGTATGGGAGTCCCGCAAATAGCCCAGAGAGCGCGCTTGGATATTTCTGACGGTGAATAGAGAGTTGGTCGTGCATACGTAATGTGCCCACTCCATTCACCGCTACATGCGCTCTCTCGACTATTTTTGGAACTCCCACGGAGCGTGGTCGCACATGTGTGGGGTGTGCTCCTGTTTAATTCAGGGGCCCCGTTCTGGAGATGGGAACAGGTCCTAGAAGTTGGGACCTGCTCCTGTTTGATATTGATCGCATATCTTAGAAATAGGCCATCAATGTAACCCCTTTAAATCCTGGAGAACCCCAATATCAGTTGCCGTTCACTTTAGACGGGTCGTAAAGGGTTAGAAAAAAAATAAAGTGCCATGCCTGTCCATAGTTTGTTTGGCATTGCAGCTCAGCTCCATCGAAGCGAATCAGGCTGAGATGCAATACCACACACAACCTGTGGGTGAGTGTGGCGCTGTTTTTCTAACCCTGTACAACCCTACCCCCCCCCCCCCCCCCTTTTCAATTTGAAGCCATTTTAGTGTTTCGATTTTGGGAAACCCTGACAATCTTCTTTTAAATGGGAAGCTGCCACGGCCCACGCATTTGTCCTACAGAGGCCCTACTGATGAAGCAGCACCACCATGTAATACATAGAGCGAGAGCTGTTCTTGAGTTAGGGGCCTACCTCTATGCTGTCGAAAGTGTTCCCTTTATGAGCTGACCCCTTTTAGGACTATGCTCAGACACGGCAGGAAATTTAGTTTCAAAGGATTCGAAAAATATGGAAGAATTTTTTTTATATATATTTTTTTTTTTTCAAAAAACAGCGCCACACTTGTCCACAGGTTGTGTGCAGTATTGCGGTTCATCCCAATTCACTACGGCAGGAGCTAAGCTGCCATACCCGACCCATCCCACGGGCAGGTGTGTGGCTGTATTCTGGAAGAAAGCAGCCATGTTTTTTTCTGATCCTGGTCACCTCCTTGTCTATTGCCAGGGTCAGGTGTCATTTAATAATATCTGGACTTTTAGGAAATAGTAGAACAGTACTGCCACCCGGAGGACAGTGAGGATTAAAAGGAGTGTCTAAGATTTATACAAAAATAGATACAATTACACAGCGCCACGCCTGTCCACAGGTCGTGCCTGATATTACAGCTTGGCTGCAGTACCAGGCACAACCTGTGCACAGACATGGCGCTGTTTTTGAAAGAAAGCAGCCATCTCTTCCAATCGTGGACAATCCCTTTGGGCCTCATGCACACGACAGTATGTATTTTGTGCTCCGAAAAAAATATGGATGACGTCCATGTGCATTCCGTTATTTAGCTGAATGGAACAGCTGGCCCATGATAGAACAGTCCTATCCTTGCCCGTGATGCAGACAATAATAGGACATGTGCTTTTTTTTATGCGGATTGAACATACGGAAATGGAATGCACACGGAGTAACTTCCGTTTTTTTTTTTTTGTTTTTTTTTGCAGACCCATTGAAATTAATGGTTTCGCCTACGGTCTGCAAAAAAACAAACAAAAAAAAAAAAACGGAATGGACACGGAAAGAAAATACGTTTGTGTGCATGAGCCCTTAACGGCATAGCGTTTCCTTCTGATGTTGGCAGGGTGCACGCTCCTGAATCTCTCCTGGCCAGATGCACTTGGCCGTGGAATGTATTAAATAAATAAAGTTATGAAAATGTGAACAAACACCATTAACGTGCTTTAAATAGCAGCAAGTTCCTGCCACGGACGCAGACCCTGCTGCATTAACTACAGCAGCGCTCCGTTTTATCTGCTGGAGCGGGACTTGCGTACCGGTGGTAGAGTACACATCCATCAGATCTCCTGACATTGCAGGGCGCTGGACGGGCGGTGCCTTATATTTCACAGACCACGTTCCGCCCCCGGGGCCGCCGCTTCCCATTTCCGCTCCGTCCATTGTTTGCAGTATCTGGCAACACTTTCGTATCTGGCTGAAGGACAGAATTAAAGGGGTTGTCCAGGATTAGAAAAACATGACGGCTTTCTGGGGGCGGATCTGCAATATTACACACAACCTGTGGACAGGAGTGGTACTCTTCTTGGGGGGGAGGGGGGGGGGAGCAAAAGCCATGTTTTTCTAATCCTGGACAACCCCTTTAAGTTGTTGGGGGAGCTTGATTAATGGCTTTGCGGCAGAAAATAGTTGCATTTTTGGCGCAGGTCTGTTTTACCCAAAATGTGGGACTTCTTTTTATTTTATTTTTTTTAGTTTCATTTTACGCAGTGCTTGCACCTTTTAGACAAAATGGGTGGGGCTTAGCTGGAGGGCGTGTCCTCCCGTGGCCAAACAGATTTACCATAATTTACTGCAGAAATTGGAGTAAATTACAGTGTATATTATAGAGGAAGTTAATAAAAGCCACTTACTAATGTATTGTGGTTGTCCACATTGCTTCCTTTGCTGGCTGGATTCATTGTTCACTGCTCATTTCCATGGTTACGACCACCCTACAATCCATCAGTGGTGGTCGTGCTTGCACTCTATGGGGAAAAAAAACTTCTGGCTTATGTTCGCTAACACGGTCCCGGCCACAAATAAAAACCGGTGCTTTTTTCTTTTGTGTGCAAGCATGACCACCAGTGATGGATTGCAGGGTGGTCGTAACCATGAAAACGAGCTATGTATAATGTCATGGAAAAATGAATCCAGACAGCAAAGGAAGCAATATGGATAATAACAATACATTAGTAGCTGCCTTGTATTAACTTCCTCTACGTGTTAAATGCTATTTGCTGTAAATGAGACAACACCTTTAATATTTAAATAACCCCCAATTAGCCACTCCTCCTCCTACCTGTGCAGGGTTATTTTGCCTAGCCAACCTGTTTTTCTAGTATGACCCGCATTACAGCTCCAATTTGGATTGCGTAAACTGGATTGTCCCCAGAACCAGACCTAAAAAAGGTAGAAATTATTACTAAGTTGCATAAAAGGGAGCGTTTCTGTCTTTGTGGCGGTGCATGGGCGGGGCTTAATGGGCGGGGCTTAATGGGCGGGGCTTACCTGGCCTCTTGATCTTTTTAGCTGCAGATCCACCAATTCCCAGGCTCCTCTTCTGACATCCAAGATGGCCGCAGACTGCCTGAGCCCTGATGCCTACTGTGCATATGGTAGCCAGGGACACTTCCTGCTGCCTTTGGATTGGCCAGCACTGCTCATGTGACTAGTGCGGGCCAATCTAAGACCAGGGCTTGACAAGTGCATCAGGTAGTCTGAGAAGCAGTGTGGCCATCTTGGATGGCAAAAGAGGAGCTTGATAATTAGCGGATCTGCAGCTAAAGTGCTAAAACGGAGTTCACCAGGTAAGTCTTCTGTTCCTTCCCCAGTTAATATGACTGTCTTCTCGCTTTAAATATATTTTTTTTTCACCCCCTTTTAATAATCTTAGTCCCAACGCCTATGCCCTACCCCCTGATGATACATAATTTAGCAGCTTCCTCTGTGTTGATTGGCCCGTCATGTAACCTCACATACTCTTCTGAACAAGCATGAATGTGATTGGCCAAAACACTGACTGAGCAAGTATACTAGCTCCGCCCCTTAGACGCATGCAAAGATAGGCTTAGCTAGGGGCGGATTGGGAACTTAAAGTGGCCCTGGAAAAAAAAAATAACGTAAAAGTGGCCCCATGTTGTAGGTGGGTCCAAATTGACAGAAGATGGGACAAAACAAGTAGGCAGGGCCTGCAATACTGTAGTGCAGCACAGAATACCGCCCCAGCAGAACCAAATACCACAGGGCAGCATAAAATACTGCCGCCCCAACCACAGTATTCAACTGTAGCACCGTCATGAGGACAGTAATACAATTGAGTTCAGGAGGGCACCTGTGGCCATTGAGCATCAGATCATTATGTACCTGGCCTGCCGCCACCATAGAGGGCTTGAGTGGCCCCCTGGGCATCGGCCCACCGGGAAATTACCCTGTAGGGTCTGTGGGCTATCCGCCCCTTAGACTTAGCCCTACTAAATCATTTGCACATAATAAAATTAAAAAAAAGTCCCTAAAAATAATAATTGGGGAATGCCATATAGACAATCCTCAAAAGGGTAATGTTTTATGCTGATTTGCTTTAAAAGGGGCGTTACCCTGCGGTCAGGGGGCAGGGCTTAAAATGCGCTGTGATTTAGGATGGAAATATTGGAGAATGTGCCTCATTTATCAAAACTGGAAAAAAAAAACTGGCTTTGTTAAAGGTAAAAATAGAAAATTTCAGTAAAACCCTTCATGTGACGGGATTCTGTAATGCTGTATATAATTTTATTTGTGCTTCAGAAGTAAATAATCTTTTACGAATGCCCAAGTGATTCGTTATAGAAAAGAGATCAATCCTTTGTCTAATCCTCTGTCATTGTTCTTCTCCATCCAGCAGGGTGTTTAAGTTTTAGTTTTTTTTCCATTCTAATTCCACGTCTTCCTACCTGCATACAGCGGGAGCTCATCTTTTTTTCATTTTCTAGTAAAAATGCCTTCTATTTTGGGTTGTGCATAAATAAATGCAGATTACCATGTTCCGCAGCCTGCAAGGATGTAAGGCCGCGTACACACAGAGCCCCGGGGGGGGGGAGGAGATTAGGGTATGGAGAACCAAAAATTAGGAACCACCTTCCATTTAAATTTGGATTTGGTTTTGTACACCATATAATCCACCTATTCATATTTGGCACTTCCCCTAAACATCCTGCGTATACCCCCCTCATTTCTATCTACACAGTGAAGTCCCATTATTCTGGGCACCAGCTAAGATCCAGAGTAACCGCCATGTGCAGCACGGACAGCGGCCAGACGGGCTGGGAGGGACTTGGTAAGGTCCTAGCAGGTGGTCACAGGTATCTGGAGCAATGCTGACTGCAGTGGATCCATAGAGCGAACAGGACCATCAAGGTGGTCCCACAGATGCTCAGTTGGCGTCAAGTCTGGAGAATTAGATGGCCAGGGTACTTGGAAGTCTTAGTCATGCTCTTACAACCAATGTTGGACATTTCTAGCTGTGTGACATGTCACATTGTCTTGCTGGAAGTTCCCACCCGCCCCAGGGGAGATAATCAGCATGAATGGGTGTATGTAATCTGCCAGGATGGATTCATACCCAGATCGGTTGAGAGTGCCTTCTACATGGATGAGTGGTCCAAAGAATGGCACAACTTTCCCCAGACCATAACGCGGCCACCACCAGCTTGTGTTCCTCCAGCAATGGCTGCAGGGTGTTTGTTCTCTGACACGCCATGACGCAGAAGACGCGACTCATCGGAGAAGACAATCCTTTACCAATCAGCGGAGGTCCAATTCTGATACTGCTGGGAAAATTGAAGCCTTGTCAGCTTTGTTATCCGAGGTGCAGTGACCGTCCACCCGCCTCGGGGCCCCATACGCAGTAGAGTCACTGAAATGTTGTGTTGGGCTACATTCACACAAACGTATTTTGTGTCCGTTCCATGTTGTTGTTTTTTTTTGTGTCTGGACCATATACGGAACCATTCTTTTAATTGGGTCCGCAAAAAAAACTGAAGTTATTCCGTGTGCATTCCATTTCCGTTTATCTGTATTTCCGTTCCGCAAAAAAATAGAACATGTCCTATTATTGTCCGCATTACGGACATGGATAGGACAGTTCTATTAGGGGCCAGCTGTTCCGTTCTGCAAAATACAGAATGCACACGGACGTCCACAACATGCATGAGGCTTTAGACACACATCTGGTAGCCTTCTGATTTATTTTGGTGGTGAGCTGCTCCGCTGGAGGGTGTCGGTCCACCCTTGCTCACCTTCATAGCTGACATTCACCCCTCACGTCAATGGCATGTGGTGCTCTGCACTTTCCAGGTCACTTGTTCACAGTGGTGCCATTTGTGCACTCACCATACACTTTCACCAGAGCAGCAGAGGGCAGTTCACACTGCGCAGGTTCAGAAATACCGCCACCCTTGGCCCGAAATGCAATAATCATCCCTCTGATAAATCGGCCCTTTTAGCCATGACAGCAACGAGGGATATGTGTGCAAACAGCCTATCACACACCTTATATACCCTCCAGACCAGCTTACGACACGGGACCATGAGCTGCTGCTGATATTAGAAGTAGGAAGTATCTCTATCTATCCATCTTTAATATCCTATATAATAAAATTCCTTTGTGCCTGTGCTGTGTCCGTGAGTGTGTGCCTTGTTTAATGCGTATGCGTGATGCGCCGGCCAATAGAAACACAGCGCAACTCAGGCCTCCTGAACCGCCCACAGCAACAGCACGGTAACATCAAAGCAGCCCCACACGCCACAGGTACCGCCCACAATTGAGCTGGCCGCCCGGACCGCCCACATTAGCGAGCCGGCGGCCCAAAAAAAAGGCATTGTGCAGTGTCCCAGGGGGTCAGTAGTGTAGCTTTAGGTATTGCTGGGCTTTGTAGTGCAGGGTAACCCACTAACCTGGGACTCACTGTCGTCTTCAAACGGGTCAGCACTGGAACAGGCAGGTGATGAATGTCGTGACGCCAGTGTCAATTGAACGGTGACACACCGTGTAATGATAGCAAGAATAACGCAGAAACCACGTAATAGCCGACCAAAACTGAAACTTTACTTGTTTTCCGTGATCATCATACATGGACATAGTTGGAAGCGCAGTTCCTTTTGAAGACAGTTGGTTTACGTACATTACAGACAGGCCGGATGTAGCAAGGTTATTTTCAGAGGGTTAAACACAGGACTTGCAGTACAGGCGGCTTGCACTCTATTCCTGACTGATCCTGAAACATGGGAATTATTCTCCAAGGCCTGTTGCCCTAGCTCTGGCGTATCCTTGGGTCTGTCCTTATCAAGTACCTCCTCTGTTGCTTTGAGTACCTCTTGCTTTATTTGGTTTGCCTCTGTTTCGTTCTGTGTCCTCAGGCTGGTTTACTATGGCGTTCCTGCTTTGACAACTAAGGACTCAGGAGGGGAACCTTCTCCTTGGATCTGGAACCCGGTTACAGGGATTACACTACCCTCTCCTAGTCTGCAGGCTCCAGGCCTGCTCTATTCTCACAGGCCCAATGGCCTGGCCTTAACTCAGACACAGTCTCATCTCCTTCTCCCTCTCCCACGCTCTGCTCTTCTACTCCCTGACTGGGCCTTATATAAACTAGGGCACCCTAGCTCCCTCTAGTGACTCGGAGCTGGAATCACACCCCTAGCAGGCCTGCACATGCACATTACACAGTAACAGGGAAGTACATAGCATTACATTAGGAAGATGACTTATACCAACCTCCCCATAAATAAGGGGAAACGACAGCACACAAGTGACCCTTCTGTAGTGACGGGCATTACAGCTCCCGTACACTACATACCCCGCTGCTTTAAGCTGAGTACGACCTCGTACTCCTTCAGGGCCCGCCCAACTGGAAGCTTTACCTGAAATAGAAAAAGACACATGCAGGCATACATATATGTCTCATATCAGGCCCAATTGGCAAAGGTGAAGTGCGGTGACAAGGGGCGTCGTTCTCTTCTCTCAGGATAGTGAGTGGAACTGGGGCGCTGACCTGGCACAGCGTGATGTTCAAAGAACCAGGATAGTCCATGACAATAAATAAGTCCATAATAAAATCAACATGTCAGAGGCTCGCACATAGGAAGTCCATCTCTGGGCACATAGACTTGAATAAAACAGGTTAATAAATACAGTCAGCAGCACACATATAAAATGACAATACAGGACTCTGACAATACCAGAGCCATGTTATCCTGGCAAGTCCTGCTTACCCCTTAAAACGGTGCTACCATAAAAGAGCTTTTCCAACCTGAAATGGGGGTTAAAAGGGAAAAACGGTGCAAACTAAGGCACAACTGGGATCTTCAGCAGCAGGCAGGATGTCCCAAAAACAAACATGGGCAGGCTGGGAGCAGTGGTTCACAGTGGCAACTTCACTTTACTATAATGCCACTGGCCGTGTATAACTGGCAGCAAGCTTCACCAGCCCTGTAAACATAAGGGAACAACTCCAGCCATAATGGAAACGTTTCTGTGGGGACGTACAATAGGGCCTGGCAGGCCTACTCACAGACGCGTGTCGAACTCTTCTTCAGAGGAGTAATCATCATCGGGTTCCTTCAGCAGTTGTTCTGGCCTAGCAGGCCATATTTGGAAACCGTCTCCGCGCACAATTTTTACTGGAGGAGGCCTATCTAGCATCGCTTCCACCTCAGCTTGGGTTCTAGGGAACGGGACCCACTGGACGCATCCCGCGTAACCGAGGCTTTCCACCATGTATATCCTTCTCTGTAGGGATTCTACAGCCGTAGGTTCACTTGCAGGCGATTCCGGTGGAGGTGCGGTGACTACTGCCAGACGTCGGGCCTCAGCACAGACTTCGGATCTCCGGCAACTGTCCTGGATCTCCCGCTCTATCTCCCGCTTCACTGCCTCAGGAGGGGGATACCGATCAGCAGGCCTCTGCAAGACTATGGGCTCCCAGAACACGTCGGGCCCAAAGAAGATCTGGCTGTGCAGGTGAGTGGAACGGGGCGGTTCAGATCCCGGCTCCTCTCCTTGGGCCGGGTCGACACCCTCCTTCTCTTTCTCCCAGGTCTCAGGCTGCACCCTGGGGCGGATGACTGCGGTGGCATAGGGTCCCCTTAGGCCCTCCGCTGGGGTATATTCTACTATCTCTCCCAACACCAGATTATGTAGACGCTCAGGCAGATAGTGGCGCTTCACTGAGCGCCTATTGACGAAAAAGTCCCGGCCGGTCCCTAGCTCTTGGATGAAGCCAAACCCCCGTTCTTTGTCAAAGGCCACCACGATCCCGCGGCGCCGCTCCAGCTGTGGCTTACCCGGGAATGAATCCCCCTGGATAGATCTGGCCATCTCTTCAAACCGCTTCTTTCTGGTAGTCGTTTTCTTCGCCACCACGGCCCGTAGTTCAGCCATCAGCGTCGGCTATTTTGGGTGCCGGCGGCGGGTCACATTCAGATCCACGGCTTGCTCTCTTAAGCTGGTCGCCTAGGTTAGAGGGTCCCATGCCTCCGGCGTAGGGGAGTCCGGTGGAGTGGCGCCCCACTCCCTCGTGGGTTCAAGCTCGAGCCTTCTATCCTCCGACATCGCCATCTTTTCTCCAGCTCCTCTCAACTCCCACTCTGGCTCCTCCCTCGGGCCGGACAGATCTCCCTCTGTCTCAGCCCCGCCTCCTAGGCGTAACACTCTAGGGAAGGCAGCCACATTACTATCCATCAAGGTGGGTGGTGCCCCAGGGCATTCTTCTCCTCCCTCTTGGAGGGTTTTGGCGCCAAATCTTCGCGCCACTGCATACCGTGATGGCGCAGTGAAAAGCTCCATGGCGTCGGCAGCCATCTTGGGTGTCCTGATGTAGCTATTCAGTGACGGCAAGCAGGATGATAAAAAGTCACAGTCCCACAACACAATTTTCTCTCTGGAGGTAGCGCAACACAGCGTAGCGCCTCCGATTCTTCCCAGGCACAATTATAATCCACAGACTTTGGAATAAAGGGTACAGTCCTTTGCAATACGGTGATGGAATAGTTAAAGCACACAGTTCACACTTCTCTGCACTCCAGAAGCATGCGATCCTGTTCGTGACGCCAAAAAGAGCGATGCAGTGTCCCAGGGGGTCAGTAGTGTAGCTTTAGGTATTGCTGGGCTTTGTAGTGCAGGGTAACCCACTAACCTGGGACTCACTGTCGTCTTCAAACGGGTCAGCACTGGAACAGGCAGGTGATGAATGTTGTGACGCCAGTGTCAATTGAACGGTGACACACCGTGTAATGATGGCAAGAATAACGCAGAAACCACGTAATAGCCGACCAAAACTGGAACTTTACTTGTTTTCCGTGATCATCATACATGGACATAGTTGGAAGCGCAGTTCCTTTTGAAGACAGTTGGTTTACGTACATTACAGACAGGCCGGATGTAGCAAGGTTATTTTCAGAGGGTTAAACACAGGACTTGCAGTACAGGCGGCTTGCACTCTATTCCTGACTGATCCTGAAACATGGGAATTATTCTCCAAGGCCTGTTGCCCTAGCTCTGGCGTATCCTTGGGTCTGTCCTTATCAAGTACCTCCTCTGTTGCTTTGAGTACCTCTTGCTTTATTAGGTTTGCCTCTGTTTCGTTCTGTGTCCTCAGGCTGGTTAACTATGGCGTTCCTGCTTTGACAACTAAGGACTCAGGAGGGGAACCTTCTCCTTGGATCTGGAACCCGGTTACAGGGATTACACTACCCTCTCCTGGTCTGCAGGCTCCAGGCCTGCTCTATTCTCACAGGCCCAATGGCCTGGCCTTAACTCAGACACAGTCTCATCTCCTTCTCCCTCTCCCACGCTCTGCTATTCTTCTCCCTGACTGGGCCTTATATAAACTAGGGTTCCCTAGCTCCCTCTAGTGACTCGGAGCTGGAATCACACCCCTAGCAGGCCTGCACATGCACATTACACAGTAACAGGGAAGTACATAGCATTACATTAGGAAGATGACTTATACCAACCTCCCCATAAATAAGGGGAAACGACAGCACACAAGTGACCCTTCTGTAGTGACGGGCATTACAGCTCCCGTACACTACAATTGCACCTCAGGCTTCCTGAACCGCCTACAGCAACAGCGCTGTCCTATACGCCGCCGGTACCGCCCACAATTACGGCGGCCAATAAACACAGGGCGCACCACACGCCGCTCGGAACGCTCACAGCAGCGCGCCGTTCTTATGAAGTGCTGTCTAAGGCCTCTTTCACACTTGCGTTGTCCGGATCCGGCGTGTACTCCATATGCCGGAATTACACGCCGGATCCGGAAAAACGCAAGTGTACTGAAAACATTTGAAGACGGATCCGTCTTCAAAATGCTTTCAGTGTTACTATGGCAGCCAGGACGCTATTAAAGTCCTGGTTGCCATAGTAGGAGCGGGGGAGCGGTATACTTACCGTCCGTGTGGCTCCCGGGGCGCTCCAGAATGACGTCAGAGTGCCCCATGCGCATGGATGACGTGAACCATGCGATCACGTCATCCATGCGCCTGGGGCGCCCTGACGTCACTCTGGAGCGCCCCGGGAGCCGCACGGACGGTAAGTATGCTGCTCCCCCGCTCCCCACTACACTTTACCATGGCTGCCAGGACTTTAGTGTCCCGGCAGCCATGGTAACCATTGAGAAAAAGCTAAACGTTGTATCCGGCAATGCGCCGAAACAACGTTTAGCTTAAGGCCGGATCCGGATCAATGCCTTTCAATGGGCATTAATTCCGGATCTGGTCTTGCGGCAAGTGTTCATGATTTTTGGCCGGAGCAAAAAGTGCAGCATGCTGCGGTATTTTCTCCGGCCAAAAAACATTCCGGTGCGGAACTGAAGACATCCTGATGCATCCTGAACGGATTTCACTCCATTCAGAATGCATTAGGATAATCCTGATCAGGATTCTTCCGGCATAGAGCCCCGACTACGGAACTCTATGCCGGAAGAAAAGAACGCAAGTGTGAAAGAGCCCTTAGTTTAAGCACCGCCATTAAATGAAACAGAAGCGCCGTCATTACAGTCCTGTCAGACACAGATACTGCCATCAGTATTGGCCGCCAGTTGCTGCCAGTGGTCTCAGCACCATCAGTCAGTGCCAGCCATCAGTGATTGCCATCAGTCAGTGCCAGCCGTGTTAGTTATCGGTCAGTGCCACCATTCACCGATCAACGCTGCCCCCCCCCCACACGCCGTCTGCACCGACCACACCCAGAGTGCCGGCCGCTCAACGCCGTACCACGCGCCGGCCATGGAATGTGGTGTGATGATTGCTCTGCGCAGCGGCAAATTCTAGCGCCTATTTTTGTAACGAGCATAATGTCTATAGTAGTATTTTCAATCTTTATCTTCATTATTTTTATTTTTTTTCCTCTGTCTGTTTTTTCTCTCTTCTCTTTCTTCTCTTTTCTTTTCTTCTTCTTCTCCTTTTTTTCTTTTCTTTTCTTCTTCTCCTTTTTCTTTTCTTTTCTTCTCTTCTCCTTCTCTTTCTCTTTCTTTTCTTTTCTTTTCTCTTCTCCTTCTCTTCTCTTTTTCTCCTTCTCTTTCTTTTCTCCTCCTTCTTCTCTTCTCTTCTCTTTTTCTTCTCTTCTCTTCTCTTCTCTTTTTCTTCTCTTCTCTTCTCTTCTCTTCTCTTCTCTTTTCTCTTCTCTTCTCTCTTCTCTTCTCTTCTCTTCTCTTCTCTTCTCTTTTCTTTCTCTCTCCTGGTCTACGCTATAAATATATATTCGAGATCAGCAAAGTTCTTAAAACTTCGATTCGGCTGCTTCGCTAAATTTCAAAAAGAAATTTGATTTGTGACTAATTACTTTGTCACAAAGCACATTTCTTTCTAAGTAGCGGGCGCAATGATGGGGACTGGCGATTGCGCCGCCCTTAAATGCCTCTTTCATCGCTGATTTCGGCATCTGAGATGACAATTGAGGGCTATCAGGGGTTAATCTGTTTTAAACAATTAAATAAATAAATACTCACCTTTTCCATTTCATCGTGAAGAGCCCGCTGCGGCCATCTTGCTTGAATCTCACAAAGTGCTTGGTTGGCCGGTGTGGTGATTTCACATGGGATCTTCAATCAAGATTGCCGCGGAGGACTCTTCCTGCGCAAATGGATAAGGTGAGTATGTTTGTTTTTTGTTTTTTTTTCTGTTTTACTGCTGTTTTCAGGAAAATTTGATTAATTACCATGAAGCACGAGGAAATTCAGCTTTGCAGCAAGATGGATTTTCCCTAAAATTCGTGAACTCGCTCAACACTAAGACCTACATATACACAACAGTAACCAGTAAAAAAAATAATGGTTTGCGTCACGGAACCCTATGGCGGGAGGTCGCCACTGTACAGCGTCCATCACAGGCATGTCCTGCCCAGAGACACAGTTGAGTAGTATTATTCTTTTCATTCAGGTGATTGAAGATCAGAATTTATGATGCCGCAGTATACAATTACATGGTAAGTGAATAGAGACATTGTGCGTGGATTAACTACGCTGCATTGTATCTCCCCATCTGGCGCGCAGCCTCCCATTTTATTTGGCAACTTGCTGGATCCTTAAGTATCTTGTGTCCTTTTAGTTCAGGAGCTGCCTCATTATAGATCACTTGTGCTTCAAACAAATAGGCGCAGTGTCTTGAGAGATTCGAAGAGGGTTGAATCGGAGTCCCGTTTAGTGGGGCCGCGGAACGGACATGCGGATGTGGACGGCGCACTCTGTGCTGTCCGCATCTTTTGTGGCCCAATTGAAGTGAATAGGTCCGCATCTGACCCGCAAAACATGCAGATCGGATGTGGCCCAAAAAATACGTCCGTGTGCCTGAGCCCCTTACACTGAACCTGGGGTGGTCCCAGCGGTCTTATGTTTCCAGAGCTGCAGTGATGATGTACCCAACTACTCCAACTGACCACTGTGGCCAGGGATTTTGCGGCAGCGATCATGTGCAGTAGTCAGTGACGTCATTACTGCATTGCTGGAAATCCAGACTGGCAAGGTGACTGGAATTCACCAAGGAATGAATGGGGGTGGGGTATGGTTTTGATGGGATGGGCAAAACTTTAGGGTCCTGAGGAAGAGGGTCCTGAGCAGGAGAACTCTCCTCTGAGACATCAATAGGCCAAATGGACTGGCGCTGTCCCATGTGGATAACCTCTTGAATGAATTTCTTCTGTAATGTTTAGAGTGCCTTTTAGAATTTGGAGTACAGCTTTAGATGTGACTGGAGGAGAACATTGGCGCAAAAAAGTATGAGGATGGTCGCTCCATTATTCCATAGGTGCTCTGCATACTGTAGCTGTGGGCACTATAGGATCGTGAAGGCACATTTTGGCCCTACGTGATCTCTTTGGTCACTGTATGTGCTGTCTGGACACTACATGGCAGTGTGTCGTCAACCCACACTTGGCACGAGTGCTGTATGGCGCTACTTGGGCACTGCAGAATGTATTCACTACATATAGATTCTTAGAATTTGCCATGTTGTAAAGTGCACTCGGGCTCTTGCCTACGTTTCGCTTCCTGCATACTGATACGTTGTCTCATTTACCACTCTTAGCATGTAAAGCAGAGATTTCAGTGGTTGTATCCTTATCAGTTACATCCTCCTCAGATGTTTGACATCATCCAAGAGAATTCCCGGGAAGTGATGAATCTGCTTCCGTCAATCACTTCCCACAGCGACCCGCTCTGAACGCCAGGACCAGTAGCTCAGTCTCGGTATCCTATATGTAACATACAAATGTATCCATGTAGTGGATAAGGACAAGAAAAACCAGTCTGACAAGGCGCTATTGACATTGATAAATGACAATTTTTCAGATTTTTTATTTTTCCTTGACTAACAGTAAAATGCAGTATAAAATTTATAATATGTGCTCTGTGTCAAGAATATTTGCTTAAACAGCCTATAACCCCCGGACGGAATGCCGCCGAGTTTTTAATGTTGTGTGTTCTGTTACACATTATACAATTTTTACTGCTTCAGGTGGAGGAACAAAAGGAAAAATGAAGAAAATGTGTACAGATAAGTAACTGCCTACAAGACTTACATGAATGCTTTGTGTTCCTCTGCCTCCAGCTGTAAAATAATAAAAATTAAATAATGTAAATTGCTTTTACATGGATAACACCAACAAATTTATTTTATTTTTTTCTCCCAATGTTACTGAGACTTTGAATGGCACGCATGCATTCTTATCCAAGGTACTCTCTTAGGGAGCATTCACACGAATGTATCCATTTTGCTGTCTGCAAATTGTGGATCCGTAAAACATGGAAAAATCATGGAAAATAATGCACTAACACAGTAGATGCAAACATTTTATATATGGACTAAGCCCTAATCTGAGACTCTAAGTCAGTATATTTTGATCAAAACACATCTGTGCCCACCTAACAGTGCCAAGGTGGTCTCAGTCAGGCAGGTCCTACTCTAAACCTATCTACTGTATTCCGTATGGGCATCTACATTCAGGAGAGCAGGCCCTGCACATATAGTGTGCTGCTCCTAGTTACCTCTGTGTGCACCAAGCAACCGATGCGAGGAGAAGCACGCACAGCTATATGTACCACCTAATCGAGGTCGCTAGGCGGGCCAAAAGTGCACAAGAATGCTGCTCCCCAGATAATAGGAGCGCATTCACACCTGAAGGTGTGACTCCTTCAAGAGTATAATAAATATATATATGATATATATTCTAAGCAGTCGATCTGATATGATAAAATCGGAGACTCTCAGCCTAACACTTCTTTTTCCCATTACAATTTGGGCAGAGTTACTGCTTGTGTAAGTGGTCTGATGGCTATCTCTCTCGACCCCTTCATACATGACTAAGTTTGGCCAAGTATGCATGTATCCTGAAGGGGGAAGGGGAGGGAGCCACTGCCAGACTTCTGGCCCCGAGATCAAACCAGTCGGGCAGTTGAAATCCATCTGACCGATCCTTTGCTCCCCCAACATAGGCCAGTCGGGAGGCCTTCATCCACAACATGGTTGGCCGATAATGCCGAAATTGGCCAACATTTATCTAATGTCTATGGTTCCTTTTACATGCAATGATTTTTCAAGCAGCCGATGAACTGTGGATTGAAAATCCTTGCAGGAGATTTGATGAACTCTTCCACCATCATGACCTTGCTGCTGAAAGGGGTATATAGTTTCTTCTGGGCCTGGCAGAAGGCATCATTGCTGCTTAGAGACAGCTCTCGAGAATTGCCAGTAGCCATTGTACTGCCACTACATCTTTTTCTGGGTAACGACCAGTGCGGACCTCTCAACTGTCTGTGATCCAGAGGAACAGTCCTGGGTTTTGGGCACTGTCCCACCAAGCCTGACACCTGTCCTGATTTCTACTGTATCTGTGTGTAGCTTCCTGCTTTACTATTCAAAATGAGGTTAATTAGGCAAATCTGTCCCCGATTCTAGGGACAGCGGCTTACAACCCCACCGGGAATAGTTATGATGGCCATACTAACTGATACTCCTGAGAGAACTGTCACGATACCCATAATAGCTGAAATGTAAGTTTTACGATACAGTTGGCCTCTTCAACTTTTTTGTTCTACTTGCCTCATTACAAAACAATCCATCTTGGATCTCTTGTATGACTTAGTTAGTCTTCTATTCTCTCTTGATGGCGAGCTGCTCGGGAGGCTACTCTGCCATCGTGACTTCTGAACAATGGAGCTAGATTAGGCCTCGTCTAGGACCTCCTTGCCTGTGAGCCTGTTGGAATGACCATTAAACCAGCGGACATTTTATTTCTGTCAAAACTTCATATGACTTACATTTACTTACCCGCCATTCCATCTCCCTGTCACATCAATAAATAAGCAGTTTTAAAAAAAGTTAACTTTTTTTTTTTTTTTTTAAAGGGGTTTTCCAGGAGTAGAATATTAATGTTCTTCGAGATAGGCAATCAATAATAGATCGGTGGAGGTCCGTCTCCTGGCACTCCTGATGATTGGTTGTTTGAAGAGGCTGGTAAGCACTTGCAACCTCTTCCTAGGCCAGTAACGTCACATTCATCGGTCACGCGGCCTATGTGAAAAATGTTTTATATTTCCCAGCTAAAATCTGGAGCTGGTGTTCTTACAACAAAAAAAAAAATTGCACCATTTTGCTTCAAAGAAATATAAAATTTTTGGTATTTTGGGGGATCCTTAAAGGGGTATTCTGAGTGTTTAATAAGGATGATCTGTTCTCAGATCACATCAATATGTTATTGGTAGTGGGTTCCTGACACCCAGGCCAATCAGTTGTTTGAAGAGGCAGCGGCAAGTCCTTTGGCAGCGGCAAGTCCTTTCTGCTGCAGCTCACCCTGTAACTGTCACAGCTTCTGAACGGAAAAAGGTGGATGGAACTGAGCATGTGCGACCTCCTCAGCCATGTTGCTGTAGTGGACAGAGAAATAAGGAAAATAAACAGCAGGTGGCGCTATACAGAGATATATTGTATTGAATAACTTTGTGGCTATACGAAATTTTTAATTACTTGCAGATCCAAGTGATTTTTTTTTTTCACAGGACAATCCCTCTAAAGTAAAATTATAAAGTTTTTCCCCAGCATGTGCCATAGGGAAGTGATGTGTAGTAACCACAGCTTCCTCATTCTCCTTAAGGGTAGGCCTGCTATATATGTAGCAATACAGAACCTAACTTGGTTGTCACCCAACTTTCCTCATAAAAGAATGCACAAAAAACAGAAGGAAGCCACCTGTGTGCCTTCTGCAATTTGCGGAACGGAAAGGGGGGCCCATTGTAGAAATGCCTATTCTTGTCTGCAAAACGGCCAAGAATAGGACATGCTATATTTTTTGGGCGGGGCCTCGGAACGGTGCAACGGATGCGGACAGCACACGGAGTGCTGTCCGCATCTTTTGCGGCCCCATTGAAGTGAATGGGTCCGCATCCCAGCCGCCAAAACTGCGGCTCGGATGCGGACCCGAAAAACGGTTGTGTGCGTGAGGCTTAAAAAATATCTGTGATGGTTCCCATTCATCCAGGTCATGGTATATCAGAAAAAGGAAGTCCGAGCAACTGGACTTGTACGTTTTCTTGAAGACGTTTCGCTAGTCATCAGACTGGCTTTCTCAATTGGAATGGCTTGTATGAGAAATCTTGGGTATTACCGTACATGCTGGTGACATGTGCTTCAGTCATGGAGATAAGATGCTGATTGCACTTCCATGACTAAAACTATAGGTTGTAGTTAAACTGCCTCGGGTGAGGTGTTGGAACAGCATTGTAAGTGGTAGACGATAGTTGTCATACCCCTCCACCTCTATTCAAGCTTGGTTTCTTTAACTTAACGTAACATAAACACATCTATTTTGAACCAGTCCTTGTCTGCATATAAGATGCAAACCTGACTTTACTTAAGATGTACCAGAGTCCTGACCACAGGTGTTGGCTCTTATTTGCTGGGCCATGTGCCGGTGTAGCTACTGTTTTTTGTTTTTGTTTTTTTTTTCCTCAATGTACAACTCTTGGTAAGCCTCACTGCCCTGGATTTGAGTGTGTTTTTGTGGGGAATATTTTTGGCAAACCAGTTGCTGCCTCAGTTACCATCCCTGCTCGATCTGGGAGAACCAAGTTCTTTAGTCTGCCCTGCTTGGCCCCTTCACTGCTATCTTGACATTCTTTTTTTTCTCTAATTTTCTCAGTTTTAATAAAGGCCTAGTCTGGATACCCACCAGTTCTAATAGCCTCTTTGACCTGTTAGAATTCCCTTGTTTTATCCTCTATGCTGGTTGAGATCTTTTCAGCCCAGTAATGTAAGGTACTGATGACCACCAGTTTGTGATCCAGAGGATGGTTGGAGTCAATGGTCTGTATGAGTAGATTTTCTGTAGACTCCAATGTTCAATCAATGGCTGGTTCCATATATCATGCATACCATTTTATTTAAAAACGAATTCACATAAAAATACCAATTGAACAATCTAAAAAAGAAAAAAATATATACATATACAATATATATCTCAATGGTGTCTGGCGTATTCCAGTGAGCTCCTCACAATAATTGTATTCCTGTAGACTTCAGTTTTCCAGCCTTCCTTCATCTCAGACTGTTACCAAGCAGTCCAAGAAAGCCATTGTGTTGTTCTGCACATCTTCCCATGTAAACCTGATGTTATGGTCCACTGCTTTAATCAAAAAACACATGTAATTCTTGTTTTTGGATTTTAACCCTGATATCATCCACAGATCCAGATCTGAACCAGTGACTGGGTGCCATACCCACAAAAATGTTTAGGGCTTTAAGTTCCACCTTCTCTATGTAGAGGTTAGCTACAATGGGTTAAACTGGTGATCCCATGGGGAAGACAGACTGACAGACATAAACATGGCTTTGTGGCAATTGCACCCAGACAAAAAGAATGTGAAGATTGCCAGTGAAGGTGCGAAGCAGGACACACTGAAGAACTTGGTATCTGAAATACTGAAACCAGGCTTGAGTAGAGGTGAAGGGGTGAAACATCTACTGTCTGCCACTTATGATGCTGTTCTAACACTACTCCCAAGGCAGTTTAATCACACCAGTCATACAAATGAAATCAACATATTACCTTCATGGCTGAAGCATGAGTCACCAGTCTGATGACCAAGTGAAACGTCTTCAAGAAAAAATATCCAGTCCAGTTGCTCTGACTTCTTGCTACTGATACAATCTAGCAAATGTATTTCAGAACATGGATGGAGCATGTATCAAAACGAATGCAAACAAAGTGTAGCAGTCGCCATTGCCATCAATTAGGCTGTTTCTGTTTGATAAATCTTGCCCAGAAGGGTTGTTCAAAGGGAGCTATTCGGGAATTTCAGTAAGTAGGACAGGTTTTCTTCCCTCGTACACATCTGCTTCTAGCAAAAAGACCTTTTAAGTGTCATAGGTGGGGTGGGGAGCAGCTTGAGAAATAACTCTTATCGTAGGCCTTACATAGACATGTCCTTGTATACATGGCCTGCTATCTGATAAACCGCCGATTTATTGCATGGTCTTTGGACTCTCGGCATCAGGAACTAATCCTCTTGTCTCCTGTTGTGTGGAGACCTCCAGCATTCATGACCTTGAGAATCTGGGACAGAACTATTCCCTCCTGATATAGGGGAACATTAGCTGGTTAATAATTTCTTCTGTAGACAAGTTCTACATTTCTCAGCCTCGGGCCACTCATCACTCTGCTGCATGTCTGCAAAGTAAAAAATACATTGAGAAATTAATAAACAAAATATGATTCAATTTTTTACTTAAAGGGATTGTCCAGAATTTAGAAACACGTGGCTGCTTTTCTGAGTAATCAGCGCCGCACCTGGTTGTGTGTGGTATTGCAGCATAGGGCCATTAACTTCAATGGAGCTGAGATGCAATACTAGAGCTCCAAAGAACCCATGGCATGGTGCTGTGCCCATGTTGTTCTAATTTTGGTTAACTCCTTTAAAAGGGTTATCCACTTTTGACTATTGTGTATTTTTGTTTTATTTATTTTTAATAAAAATTATATGAAAATGAATTGATCACAGGGTGCTTTCCTGCTGGGATCTCCACTGATCAGCCATAATCTGCAGGAAAACCCGACAGCCAGTGTTCAATTCCCTTGCAGTGCCACCACAGGAGAAATGTAGAATTACATGTCCGTTAAAATCAGTAGGCGGTCCATCTACTGTAGGAACAAAGTAATGCACAAAGGTAGTAAGAAAGTAAATGATTAGGGATGAGCGAATTTCATATTTTGAAATTCGTTTTCGGTTCGTGTTGTGGTATTTACTGAATTGCGTTACCACGGACCATAACGCAATTCCATGATGAATGCATAACGGATCCGTTATGCAGACCATAGACTTCTATTATGATGGAATGAATAGCGGATTGCCTCTAAAGGCATTCCATCATGGAATTGCGTTATGGTCCGTGGTAACGCAATTCAGTAAATGCCACAAAACGAACCGAAAACTAATTTCAAAATATGAAATTCGTTCACCCCTATAAATGATATACTGTTCGTAAAGGCATTTTCCAGGAGTACAATATTGATGACTTATCCTGAGGATAGGTAATCGGTATCTGATCGGTGGAGGGATCGCTCCTGCAACCCCCATGTTTAGCTGTTTGACGAGGCTCAAGCACAGCGCCGCACATGGTATAGTGGCTGTGCTTAGTATTGCAGTCCAGTCCAATTTGCTGCACATAGACCATGCATCTAATGAACATGTCACTGGCCTTAGGTGCTTTCCAAAATGCCGCAGCCTCTTCAAACAGCTGATTGGCAGGGATGTCTGGCCTCAGACCCCACTGATCAGATATTGATTACCTATCCTGTGAGAGGGTCATCAATATTTTAGTCTCTGAAAGCCCCTTAAAGATCAACTGCATTTGCTCTTAAAATAGTTGCCTTAGATGAGAAAAAAGGTCTGCCCCTTTTTCCTCCCCCAAAAAACAGCGCCATCCTTTTACTAGGTTGTGTCTGGTATTACACCAGTCATATCTAGTATTGCAACCCACCTCTAGCAAGTAAGACCCCATGCACACGACTGCATCCACTTTGTGATCCACAAATTGCATTCTCATTTTTAGTGAGCCCATTGGGTCTGTGGTCCGCATTTTGCAGACAAGTATGGGGCATGTTTTATTTATATTTATTTATTTTACCATATTTGCAAGATACAGACCATAGATCCATTTGAAAACAGGTGGGCCCGCAAATAAAATGTGGAGAGGAAATGGACTGCAATACCAGTTGCAGCTAATGAACAATGGTGGCACTGTTCCTGGGTAAAAATGGTGGAACCTATTTTATTCTTAATCTAACTCCTTTAAATTCAACGTTTTTTTTTTTTTTTTTATTTTATTTTTTTATTCCGGGTGTAATTATAGGGCACACTGATTGACGCGGCCCCTGCCTCGGAGATGACTTCTCAATGACTCTTTCACAGGCTGCTCATTTTCTTATTTTTTTTTCTGCTAAATCTGTGTAAAAAAAAAAAAAAAAAATATTCTGGTCGCAGTTTGATGTAGAGAAGGAATGAACTATTCACAGACTGTGCGCAGCGCAGTGAAGGGGAATGTGCCCATTGTTCTACCTGAATGCTCTGCTTTCTGATGCAGAATGTCCCGAAAGATTACTGTCGTTCACCAATACGTGGCAGTAAAACTGCCTAATCTGCTCCCTCTGTATATTCTTTCCCTCCAGAAATGACACCCGGGAAACTGTCCTCCTCCATTCAGTATGAGTAGGAGCATTAATCCTCATTTGTTGAGGGTGCAACAAAAGGGTAGCACTTGAAGACTTAGGCCTCATGCACACGGCCGTGGCCGTACTGCGGCCCGCAAACAGCGGGTCCGCAATATGCGGGCACCGCTCGTGTGCTCCCTGCATCGCAGATGGGGACCAATTCACTTGAATGGGTCCGCAATCCGGAGCTGCGGTGCAGAAAGGACTGCTTCCGGAGTGCTTCCGTGGTGTTTTTGTCCGTGCCTCCGCACCGCAAAAAAAAAAGTCACTTTTTTTTGGCGGTGCGGACGGATCACTGACACATTCAAGCTGAAAGGGTCTCGATCCGTCCCGGCCGCTGCACAGACGTTGCCCGTGCATTGGGGACAGAAAATTGCGGTCCCCAATGCACGGAATGGCCGCACAACGGACGTGTGCATGAGGCCTAAGGCTTTACTTGCTACCCTTTTGTTGCACCCTCAACTCAAATGGAACTTTTTTGAAAAATAAATTGAATTCAGTGTTTAAAATATTAGAACCAGGAATCCTCTGCATAGGGATTATATCAATCCCCTACGCACCATTACTAACACCCTGTCTTGAGCACTTTCTTTAAAATATGCCCCCATTCTGCTTTGTCAAATTAAAGGGGCTGGCCAGTTTTTAAACCAGCACCTGGATCTGAATACTTTTGTAATTGCATGTAATTAAACATTTTGCATAGCTACTGAGCTATTCAATAAAATGTATCCGTATAGCGCCACCTGCTGTTTGTATTTATTTTTTCTTATTTCTTTGACCTGCTCACTGAGATGGCCGCACATGCTCAGTTTTAATTCTTCAACTGCCTCCTGAGCTGTGATGGGGAGAGCATGGACACCCCCCCCCCCCCCCCCTGAGCTGTGATAGGGAGAGCTGAGACACGCCCCCTGAGCTGTGATAGGGAGAGCTGAGACACGCCTCCTGAGCTGTGATAGGGAGAGCATGGACACGCCCCCTGAGCTGCAGCAGAAAAGACACTCCCCTTGAGCTGTCAGCTTGATATAAATCTAGCAGAGCAATGAATGGTGAGATCTCTGGATCCATGTGAGGTACAGGGCTGGTTCTAACTTTGTTAGAAAGAGATTGTCATGATTTTCATTTTTTACATTAGTCATGGGATAATCCCTAAATGGCTAAGGGTACTTTCACAGGGTTTTCTTTTCCAGCACTGAGTTCCGTCACAGGGGCTCAATACCGGAAAAGAACGGATCAGTTTTATCCCCATGCATTCTGAATGGAGAGTAATCCTTTCAGGATGTCTTCCGTTCAGTTATTTTGACTGATCATGCAAAAGAGAAAAACGTAGCATGCTACGGTTTTATCTCCGGCGATAAAAACTGAAGACTTGCCTGAATACCGGATCCGGCATTTTTTTTTATAGGAATGTAATAGTGCCGGATCCGGCATTCAAAAAAAGGTGAAAAAAATAAATACCAGATCCGTTTTGCCGGATGACACCGTAAAGATGGATCCGGCATTTCAATGCATATTTCTGACCAGGCATTTTTAAGACTGATCGGGATCCTGATCAGTCTTACAAATGCTATCAGTTCACATACGTTTTGCCGGATCACTCTGCCGCAAGTGTGAAGGTAGCCTTAGTTTACCTTTTGCTCCCCCCCCCCCCCCCCAAATAAAAGGATTAAGCAGCACCATGGTTACAAACTACAAACAAGCCTTGTGTAGTCTGATCTTGCAGTCTTATGTTAGGCCGCGTTTGCGGCAAGAGGATCTGGCCACCTGGTCCGGCACAAATGCATGCAACGGTTTTTGTCTGGCTGAAACAGAGAATTTGTACCAGAACGCAGCCATATCGCTACCGGATCCCATTATAGATAATAGGGATCTGGTGGTAATGCCAGATCCAGTGAACTTTGGCAGGAGACACTCACCGGAGATGTGAACGTGGCCTTACTCTCTTCTTGTTGAAGGGATTCTGTCATGAGATTTTACCCCTATAACCTAAACATATGCTCATGTCCGGAGTAATAATAGGAATCCTAAGCTGACCTTATTAAACTTCACTGCGGCTCTATTTGCACATAAAACAGGTCTCTATAACCTGTCAATCACTCACTTAAGGTGCCCAAGGGGAGGTCTGTTAATACAGGGTGCTCTGCCGCACCCTTCGCCGTCCGGTGCCCAGCACCGCCTTACCTAGCTCGGCGCATGTGCACTTCGCTCAACGAAGCCGCTGCCAGGAGTCCGCTGCGCATCAGGCTGAGCCTAGTGCGCAGGCGCGGGATCTGGCAGAGGGACGGGTAGGATTGCGGAGGCGTCGCTGAGCTAGGGAAGGCGGCGCTGGGCACCGGGCGGCGAGGGGTGCGGCCGGGCACCCTGTATTAACAGACCTCCCCTTGGGCACCTTAAGTGAGTGACAGGTTATGAAAACCTGATTTTTGTGCAAATAGAGCCACAGTGAAGTTTAATAAGGCCAGCTTAGGATTCTTATTATTACTCCGGACATGAGCATATGTTTAGGTTATAGGGGTAAAATCTCATGACAGAATCCCTTTAACCTGCAGTGAATGGCGCAGGAAAGGAGTAACACATGAATGCAGGGTCGGACTATGCAAAGAATTTGTTTGTAGTCTATAACCATGGAGACACATAGGAGAAAAATGCACAAAACAGCTGTTAGACTATGGTTTTCCAAAGTTAAGAAACAGAGAGGCCGGATTTGGCGACCAGGCCTATTTACTCCCAAAATTAATTAGCATATGTACTGATCCCAGAGGACAGAGGGGTAAAACTTAGCATTTAATAACGATAATTTCTAAAATAAGTGGACACTAGAGGATGAGCCTCTAGAACAAACAACGTGAAAGACAGCCCTAAAGGCGTAGACTGTACATGTATACACAGTGTGGCAGAGATGGTATAAAGGAAACAGGAACGTTCTCACCCTATTGTAGACCAGGGGTGCTTCTCAGAGGTGGTTGACGATAGAGATGGACCTGTAGTAGTTGGTAGCCACGCTGGAAGAAGATAGGTATGTGTGCCCTTTTCACGTAGGTGGGTGACAGGGTAATTAACCCTAGACAGCCCTAAGAGAAGGGGCAGGGGCTAATACGCCCTACCTATCTACACAAGGAACTTGCCCCGCAAGGAGCGTCCCCGTCCGGATACCTGACCCTGTGGGGGCAGAATCCCTAATAAACCCTAAAAAAAAGTTGCTCCCTACGTGTCACGTTTCAATTCGTGAAAGAAAATCATCAGGGGAGATAAATGGTGGTCACAGGACTATGGATGGGGCCTGTGCGACCAAAAAGGGGAAGATGGTAAATGAAGGGATTGTGTGGGTCAAATGTCAAAAATTCAATACTACTGTGTGTGTGGCCAATCAGGCTGGATCACACAGGACATGACCGCATCAACAATTTCTATCAAAAAAAAAATATATATAGGTGCACCAGTGGGTGCCATCTATAATGGACAGAAAAGAGCCTCAGGATAATCAATCCATCTATAATGGCTCTTCTTTTCCGTCCATTATAGATGCAGTCAATCAATCAGCGTCCCCAATGGTCTACAGCTGAGGCAAATAACGCAGTCGTGACGTCACGCCGCACGTTCCGGAACCCTGTACCATCACAGCTCCCTCGCGCGCGCGCCAGCCACCGGCCGGGGCGGCGTACACGCTTTGAGGTTGAGCAGGAAGAAATCTTCTAAAGGAGCACTGCAATAGTCACCTTATCCTGTTGCCTCATCAGACAGTCGGCAGATAACCATCTGATCAAACCCCACGCTGCCGGTATAAGGTAAATTACTAACTAAATTTATTCCCAGCGCTGGTACCGAACATTAGTTTGTTCATGTCCCTTACTAGAGTGCCAATTCCCCAGGATAAAAAAGAAGTAAATACTGAAATGCTTACTCCCTGCAGCCACCACTAGGGGGAGCCCAGGAGCCAACTGTAACTCTAATAGTTGCAGTAGGCTCTTGCTGGAGGTGGTGGCATGCGGTGAGACTTATCATTTAAGTAGGTTTTACAGGATTTTAAAGCAAAGGTCTATCAATAAATGATCAGTGCAGACTGGACCCTCCCCGAGAACTGAGAGTTTACACACTCAATGCCAGAAATAAACCTATTAACCCATCTAGTCTCATAGGTGCCAGGAACATATTGGATTTACACTTCTTATATAAATATTTTGATTATTTTTTTATTTTGTAAAATGTATCTCTTGTTTTTAAGCAAGGTTTTTAAATTTTTTATTTTTATTTTTTTTATTTCCATGTGTTTTCTTCTTTTTGGTCCTAGACTCCTTTCTCGTTATATCTCTGGACCCATTACTCCCAAACATTAATTGACCTGGACAGCCGTGCCGGGCGGCTTGGACTATCTTTGTTTTGCCATCTGGCTATATGCTAGGGGATATAATCTGATATGGCTACTGGATACAAATGACTGGCTGGAGCCTGCAGATATTACATCTGGGCTTATGCTTCCTGATCCTCGAGGTCTCGCTTTGTATTCAGCCACAAATACAAAAAAAAAAAAAAATGAGAAAATTCTAGGCGGATGATGCGGGTAAACTGCATCTGCCATTCTTGTGAGCAGCCAAGTATGTCTTAAGGAAAATGAAACATTTTGGAATACAAAACCGTCCACGAGAGAGTTCTGAAGTATCTTGGGTATTTTCAGCTCTTTTGTCTCTGCTTCTGCCTGTCTCTGAAGAGCCGTCAAAATGGCTGCGTCGCTGATCGGCCAGGATAGATTGGGGATGTAGTCCTGGCAGTAGTTCCCGGAGGACTGACTGTTTCCCATTTAAATGTCTGTGCTTTCAGGTTCTTCTTGTCTAAAAGATGCTGACAGCTCCGCTTCATCCTTCAGCCCACAGCTTGCCTAGAGACCTGAAGGGAAAAGCTGCCTAGTTATCCAGGGCATGGCTATAGGAGGTGCAGAGTGTGGTGGTAGATGCACCGAGCCCGGAACTCTACCTCGTCAGGGCTGTGCTTCAGTGGGTGCTATAGTGATATGGGAGTTTGGGGCACCATTTGGGGTGGATTAGGATTTTTTTTTTAAAGTTGCCTCATATTGTAGGTGGGGCCAACACAAGTAGGTTCAAAAATACAATGCTGCACCCTAATAGGACAGAGCTCCCCGACCCTTATGAACAGCTGAACGTGGGGGTGCTGGAAGTGAGCTCCCCGAGCCTTATAGTGAGATTTGAGGCACCAGGATGATATATACCGCCCTATAGTAATGTGCGGAGCCTAGGCGTTACGTCTATAGTTCAATGGAGAGACAAGGAGGGTTTCTGACACTAGCACTGCACCAACGGACAGGTGTCACTACACAGTCTGACACTGTCAGTAATGATTGGACATTGTCGGCCTGCGTAGGGAAGATAAGGGGAGCAGTATTACCCAGTTTTCAATGTAGGGTTGATTCACATTTGCATTTAAAGGGGGTATACCAGTTGTTAGAAGTTATCCTCTATCCTACAGGATGGGGGATAGCTATTAGATTGGTGGGGTCCCAGTGGTAGGACCTCTGGGACCCCCACCACCCATGTCTCCTGCAGCCCCCCTGAAATGCATGGTGAGGTTGGTTGCACATTCACATGTGAAAGAGGCCCGAGGGCTGGGCCCAAAGGGGGTACACGATGCCACACAGACAATGGTTCTTGTCCAGCAGTTGTTTACTGAACAATATAGTGAACAAGAAACGGGTAAATGTCTGTCTCTTTAAATTGCAGCTGTAATCCTTACTCCAGCTCTCAGTATATAACACTCTATGAGCAGCCAGTGAGATAGGACGGTGTCCCATAGGGCTATGCAATAGGTTGCAGCCCGTACACCGCAATGCAACTGTGTTTGCAGCGTATTTGTCTGTCCAAATGCCACTTTACCAATGTGGTGCAATGTGACACAACAGAGCCGCACTTACAGTTCCTTGAGCAGGTTTTTGGTGCTTTAACTTATTTCCTTGTCCACTCCAGAACTGGATCCTACAGACACAACACTCCTGGGGTCATCGCTGCAAACCTCCCTTTTGAGCTGTTGCCAGTCTTCACTGTGAGCCGGTCCATTCCCTTCCAGAATCTGCAGAGAAGATCTCTTCTGGTCTCCAGCAGCACCAAGCACAACCTCTGTCTGTTCACTTCCTGCTCCTCTCAGCCTCTCCTCCCTTTACAGGGAGCCTGTGATGCAATAAGTCAATTGCTAAGTGCTGTGTCAAACCTGTATATACAGCCTGCTATCACGCTTGTAGGGGTACACAAACAGCATTAAATTAGCTAATTTCCAAGTTTGCAAACAAAACAGGTTATTCATATTACTCTATAGGCAGCTCATGTAGACTTTTAACATCTACTGACCAAAGTGAGACATTGCAGTAATAATACAATTTGCACATGCAGAGTAATACATTTAAGGTTTCTTGCCCCACATCCTTACACATGACCGCCATTCGTTTCATGACCGCCCGTAGTCATGGAGATACCAGAGTGCAGTGCTTACCTATCTCCGGAATTCCCGACTGGCCACTCTTTTTAGGGGAACTGCAGGGGTTATGGAGCCCCCAATTGTCATGATCGCTGGGGGTCTGAGGAGTAGGAACGCCACAGATCTAATGATTATCCTGTGGATAGTGGATAACGTTAAATAACCGGAAAACCCCTTTAACTATTCAGTTCACCAAATCCGACATAGTCGGACATGGCCGTGAATCTGCGGACCCATTGAGTATAATGGGATCCAGAAAGCAGGGTCCTCCAATGCACAGCTGCTTCCGACTGATTCACATCTGCGTTTAACAGATCCGGCAGGCTGTTTCGGCAGATGAGTTAAATGACTATGTGAATCAGCCCTCATTCCTACATTGCTAGTAGTAATTACAGAGGAATTGCACATTGTTTAAAAGAACTAAAGATGCTCCACAGTTCTTGTTTCATGGGGAAAACAAGTATCTACCACAAGAGACATGTCAGGAGAGCTGACTAGAGTCCTCACACTACTGCCATAATGTTTCCACATAGTATCCCAATTTCCACATGAGACCGCCATATACCACTCAACAATTCTGGGTAGTTTTATGTTGAGTCTTGGCCCCACACACCCTTTGGAATGTGGTCGGGAGGTGGATATCTGACCTCTCACTTTCGGTCGTGTCCGGATTGACTCCCTTTCGAAGACAATACTGGCATCGGTCCAGCTCGTGTTAATCAGCGGGAATCGATTCAATTCCTCTCCTAACCTTGGCCGCAATCCAGATTTTCTGGAAACATTTTTCATAGATAAAAAAATAAAATAAACGTATTATTGAATTTTCCTTTTACACGGATCTTGGCAGTTTTGTAGCTCGTCTATAGTTATTTTTGCTTTTGTATCTTTTTACACTTGTGCGCCATTTTGGTCCTGCCCTGATAAAACCGGATCGGAAATGGCAGTCGGAATAAATTCCATGGATTTAAGGCCAAGGTTCTCCATTGTTTCAGTCGCCTCCAACTGTGGCACAGGAGACATTATCCCGTTTGGCATAAACGAAAGTCGCCATCTGGTTGTCCTTTCCATTTCTGACAAAGTCAGTGAAAGGTGTCGGATCGAAATGACAAAGGTTACTAGGGTCTTTCGCAACCGTCACATGGCCTCAGCATAGTTGGCATCTGTTCCGAATTTGGCGGGAATGTCCCTTATTTTCAGAGACAGTCCCAGCAAATTTGCGCTATTCTTGGCCAAAAATAGGCGGGGATAGCATAAACCCCGGCCATAAGTGGGTGTTCCCACTTGGTGGGGCTTATATACCCCGATTTTTACCAACTGAAATGTTGGTAAGTATGCCTCGGTGTACACGCAGATGGGAGTGAATGCAACACCATGGAGGAGATTTAGCAAAACTAGGGTAAAAAGAAAACTGGATCAGTTTCCCATAGCAACCAATCAGATCCCACCTTTCATTTTTCAGAGGTCTTTTGAAAAATGAAAGGTGGATTCTGATTGGTTGCTATGGGCAACTAAGCCAGTTTTCCTTTTACTTGGTTTCCCATACCAACCAATCAGATTCCACCTTTCATTTTTCAGCGCTCCTTTGGAAAATGAAAGGTGGAATCTGGTTGCTATGGGCAACTAAACTAGTTTTCATTTTACACCAATTTTGATAAATTCCCCTTCCGCCTCGACACCCGGAATCACTATGGCCTCCATCAATCCCCATTTGTAGCCTATTTGCCCAAACCCTGTCCCATTTGGAATCCATTTACGGAAAATTCCCTCAGTAAACTTTAAGTTTTGAGACACACGATGAATGTTGGGTAACTTTTGGGAACTGTAGGGGTGGCCATGTTGGTTGGCTCTCCTATAGACAAGCTTTTTATTCAGCCATTTTTCAGTAATATCTACATTTTGCCCTTTCTGTCCTTTTTGGTTGCCCATAGCAACCAATCACAGGGCCATTTTCTTTTCAGAGCAGAGTATGAAATAAAAGCTGCCCTGTGATTGGTTGCTATTGGCAACACACGGGTTTCTAGTCTTGTAAATCTCCTCCATGTAAAGTTACATTAAAGGGGTATTGATATGCCATAAATGTCGAAATAGGAGAACCCCTTTAAAAGTGTCAACTCTAAAATAACCATTTATGAAGGTCGCTGTAATTTTGGAATGGGTTTCTTTTCATTTTATTGCTCCTATCTCCAGTTTTGCGCTGTGGTCACATGACCATATCCTTGCAGCTCTTTGCTATTTCCTGTGATGTCATGTCAATGGGTGGGGCAGTGTCTATGTAACTAGCTGAGTGGGAGGAGCTATAAACTAGCTGGGTAGTGTTAGGGGAGGTGCTAAAGCTGTGACAGAGGAAGGAGAAGTGCATCATGGGTTTGGTTGGATACAGCATCAGGAAGTGCTACCTACAGGAAGGAAACAGATCAGAGAGATTGGTTTACATGGTGAAAATGGTTCAGGAGAGTCCAAATTGAAAAAGAAAAAGCATGGGGGAGATGTACATGAGGTTAGCGACTACATGAGCATCTCTGCTAAAAAATCCTGGTAAGCCTGGAAAACCTCTTTTAAGTTCTAGGCAGTGGGGCCCGGTTTTGCTCTGAGGCCCGCTGATTGCTGTACGTGCCCCTGGTGCTATGATATTTTATCGTGTCTCCCTCCCTTGAGTACTTTTCTCCCCTCCAGCCCTTTTGTTGCTTTCTTCACATTTTCCTTGTGACCGTGCTCGCTGAAATCCCCGGCTCCTCCATTTAATAGGATTATATGCCTGAGGGTGGCTAGAAGAAATGCACGTCCCTTTGGAGGCGGCCATTGTTTAATATGAAGAGTCGCAGTCTGGTGGAAAAGTCTCAAACTTTTATTTATTTTTTTAACCACTTGGGGTCCGGTGTGTTATTTACCATAACCCTTAAAAAAACAACCATCACATCATCCTTCATCTGTCTTCTGCAATACTTTGATTCCCCCCCCCCCCCCCCTTACTGATCTGTTTGTGTTGGTTTCAGTCTTCACTGCAGTTCTGTCATTCTGTTCATAAACCCCAAAGCTCTGCAAGAGTCTTTGAAATGTTGCAGTATCATAGGAAGATGAGGTTCAGATGTGCTTATAACCCTCTTGGCAGCGGGATGGGGCAATCATTGCTCTTCCAGATGCTCATCCAGTGTCATCATTTCTGCTCTGATTCATTGATGACTTACGTAGCGGTTCCGCAAATACCACAGCAGAACTGATCCGTTCAATGTTTGATTTGAGATGTGTGGTTTTTTTTGAGCCACTGTCACGAACCAGAGGGTGTGAACCCACTATGCCACGTGTCCTACCTCCTCTAAGGGCATTGTCTAAGAACCTCTCTATCTTCACAGTACCCCTGATGGCAGGGATAGACTTTCCCAAGGGGCACACCTGGTCGCTACCTCTTGAGGAGGATAGGCACATGAGGCAGCTGGTCCAGGCAGACCAGGAGGTACCTGAGAAAGGTACCAGAGGTGCAGGACATAAGGATGAGGCAGAGGCGTAGTCAGACAAGCAAAAGGTCAGGGCAGGCGGTACAGGTCAGGCAATTCGGGTCGGCAAAAGGAGAGTCAAGGCAAACGGGTAGCAGAGGATGGGAACAGAAGAAGGAGGCAGGAACACAAGCGGAAATCAGGAACACTAGCAGGACACAAGGACCTTGACTACTGAGGCATCTGAGAGGGGGGCTGAGCCACTTATATATGCGCTAGGATTGATCAGCGAGGTCACAAGACCTAACCCATGAAGCCCAGGAAGTGACGAGCGCCGGCCGTTAAGGAAGTGCTGCAGGAAACGAGCAGCAAGCATGCTCTGGCCAGGGCTGAGAGGAAACTGTGGAGCAACAGCACCCACACAGACAGAGCCCAGGACTGCAGCGGTGAATGGGAAGCACTGGCCGCAGATCACGGCTCAACACTGCGCCCAGGACTGGGGCGGTAATTAGGGGAACAGCGGCGCACAGCAGCCGCTGTTACAGCCGCGAGCAAATAAGAAAGAAATGTAATCTTACAAGTAATGCTATGAGAAGGCTATTTACTATGAACAGGGGAAAGCTGGGGGAATGTGGCAATTTAATCGCACAGGTTTATTGTCTGAGGAGGAGACCGGGAGACCAGATCAGTCTGATGCACAGTTTCTGTTTCCACTGAACAGACATGGCTGATCGAGAGGGAAAATATGTGAACCTTGAATTTAGCATGCCGGTTCCTGCTTTTACTGTTCTACTGGCACATTTATGTGTAATGAATCATCAGTATAGCATGCATGTATGTAACGCTCCAGAGTGGCATTACCACTCTTTCTGCACCCCCACTATCCTTAAGGGTGTACCCCATGTATTTATCCTAGGTCCTGCACACTGTGTAAAAGTATTTATGGTTTAGTAACTGATTTACATGTAATGTGCCTGGTTCACCTGCAGATGGCGGCATTTCTGGCAGAGCTGAGTTACCTAGAATAGAACCCTTCCTTCCATTGTACTCCACTCTCTAGAGAGGGAGGAGTTACTTGGTGGTGAGGTAGTCTAGCCTTCCCCTCCTTGTGGACAAGTTGTGTAGAGTCTAGCTTACCCCTGTAAGGGGAAGACTGTGTATCAGCCAGCAGAGCACAGTCTGCTCTGCTGGGCCTAGAGGCCCCCAGCTACAAGCCTCTGAAGCCAGGAGGGAAGTTTCCCTGGATCAAGATAAAGTAAGAGACAGACTACAAGAAGTTAAGTTACAGCTACAGCAGAAGAGGAAAGTTTCCAATGCGATCCAGCTAACATAGCAGAGCCGAGAAAGCTACAGTATAGCAGAGCTGAGATTGTTGCAGAAGTGTTTGCCTGCCAGAACTTAAGCCAAAACCTGCTGATGACCAAGATAAAGTTTGGAAGATTGTTCCTTGGTGTAAGTTTATGCCACGTAAAGCTGTGTTCAATGTTACTACCAGTCTGGACTCCAAGTTATTCATCCCTTTTTTGCACTGCTTCACCCAACCACGCCTGGGATCCAAGGATATCCAGGTAGGAGCACCGTGACACATGCATACAACACCTTCAGAGAGATTGTAGGTCACTGTACACCACTCTGGCAATGCTACACCTGGGTACCAACACTACCATCTACAAAAGGGACTCCATGTCCTCATTGCTTCAATGCAACTGGCGTCACGACTACTTGCTATGTAAGAGGGACATGCATCATAAAAACCTCCTAAAGGGGCAAGGGATACCCCAGACGCCAGTATAAGGGCGTTGCATGTAGAACAGGGGTCAGCAACCTTCAGCGCTCAAGCTGTTGTGAAACTACAATTCTCGGCATGCTCCATTCGGTTCTGAGAAGAGCAGAGCAATAATGCATGCTGGGAGTTGTAGTTTCACAACAGCTGGTGTCCTGGAGGTTGCCTACCCTGGTGAAGAGTACCAGGAGCAATTTATATACGGCTTATATCCAGTGTAATGTACAAATTGCATAGAGGGATGTATGCCACCTGGTGGCCACCGCTGGCAATGAACTTGTTTTTGTATTTCTTTGCATCAAATTTTTATCAAAAATGTATTAGTTTTTGTTCACACTAGTTCCATGGGGTTTTTGCACACATGAATATCTAATGTCTAGTTCACAGCTAAAACATGGCTCAAAAATATAGAACGGATGCAAATCTGTCCATCATATGTAGGCCTGCAGTAAACGATTATTTTAGAAATCGAGTATTTTTTCGATTAATTTTTTACGATTAATCGAGTAATCTAATAAGAAAAAATGAATTAATAAACTTTTCCTTTATAAAAACTCGTCAGCCCTACCATCAGTCCCCTACACCTTTTGTTCCCCCCTGTGCGATCAGCCCAAGTGCATTAGTTCCCCCCAGTGCCATAAGCTCCACTATCCCCCAGTGCCATAAGCTCCACTATCCCCCAGTGCCATAAGCTCCACTATCCCCCAGTGCCATAAGCTCCACTATCCCCCAGTGCCATAAGCTCCACTATCCCCCAGTGCCATAAGCTCCACTATCCCCCAGTGCCATAAGCTCCACTATCCCCCAGTGCCATAAGCTCCACTATCCCCCAGTGCCATAAGCTCCACTATCCCCCAGTGCCATAAGCTCCACTATCCCCCAGTGCCATAAGCTCCACTATCCCCCAGTGCCATAAGCTCCACTATCCCCCAGTGCCATAAGCTCCACTATCCCCCAGTGCCATAAGCTCCACTATCCCCCAGTGCCATAAGCTCCACTATCCCCCAGTGCCATAAGCTCCACTATCCCCCAGTGCCATAAGCTCCACTATCCCCCAGTGCCATAAGCTCCACTATCCCCCAGTGCCATAAGCTCCACTATCCCCCAGTGCCATAAGCTCCACTATCCCCCAGTGCCATAAGCTCCACTATCCCCCAGTGCCATAAGCTCCACTATCCCCCAGTGCCATAAGCTCCACTATCCCCCCCCAGTGCCATAAGCTCCACTATCCCCCAGTGCCATAAGCTCCACTATCCCCCCCAGTGCCATAAGCTCCACTATCCCCCCCCCAGTGCCATAAGCTCCACTATCCCCCCCCCAGTGCCATAAGCTCCACTAGCCCCCCCCCAGTGCCATAAGCTCCACTATCCCCCCCCCAGTGCCATAAGCTCCACTATCCCCCCCCAGTGCCATAAGCTCCACTATCCCCCCCCAGTGCCATAAGCTCCACTATCCCCCCCAGTGCCATAAGCTCCACTATCCCCCCCCAGTGCCATAAGCTCCACTATCCCCCCCCAGTGCCATAAGCTCCACTATCCCCCCCCCAGTGCCATAAGCTCCACTATCCCCCCCCCAGTGCCATAAGCTCCACTATCCCCCCCCCAGTGCCATAAGCTCCACTATCCCCAGGCCATAAGCTCCACTATCCCCCCCAGTGCCATAAGCTCCACTATCCCCCCCCCCCCAGTGCCATAAGCTCCACTATCCCCCCCCCCCAGTGCCATAAGCTCCACTATCCCCCCCCCCAGTGCCATAAGCTCCACTATCCCCCCAGTGCCACGTCCCCAGCAACAGTACTTGCCTTTCCTGTAGGGGCACCGCTCCACAGCTCCTTCATCTTCTCTGTGCTCTGCATCCTGACTTCACACAACGTCGGGTCATAGTGCGCGCTTACGTGCACTATGACCTGACGATGTGTCAGGAAGAAAGTGTGGTGCGGGCCGGCGCGTGACCACGGAGCGGTAATCAATAGCAAGGGCTTCACTCCTGCTCCGTGGTCACATGACACAAACGAATCCTCGACACAAAAAAATTGCATAAAGGATTTTTTTTGGTCGAATTACTCAATCCAATTGAGTAATCGTTTCAGCCCTAATCATATGTTATCTCTGTGTGAGATCCAATCCTGGTTTTGGCTCAGAACCGCTGAAGTGTGAACTAGACCTTAGAGGGGAAAACGTGTAGACAGAGTCCATGACCGTATTGCACCCATTGACTGAATGAGCCCGCGATCTGTAAGATATAATCTTATCTTTTGCGAAGCGGAGTCACGGATCGGAAGCCCACGGAAACGCTACGAATCGCTTCCATGGTTTTTCGGGTTTGTGCCTGAGCACCGCAAAAGATGTCCTAAATTTTGCCGTAACTTTCGGATCGCGGACCTATTCAAGTCAATAGGTCCGCAGCAAGGAGTGCATGTGCATTGAAGACCGCTATTTGCAGTCCGCAGCACGGGCACGGAGCCCTTACTTTCATGGGAATGAGCCGTGAATGAAAAGAAATCTTCATGATACATCCTATAATCCTATTATTCTTTTTGTGCCTTTTTGAATTTGTACCAATGTACAATATGTTGTAGAGCTGAGTATGTGACGTGAAATAAAGCTGGGTTTGTCATTTTGAACAGCTTCTATTGATGTTACAAGGCGTTAGCTGTAGTTTTACATAGGACTGCACTAAGGAGGAGGAGCGAATAGATTCTATTGGTTCGCGATTCATTCAGAAGTTTTCCAAAAGTTTGAATTTTTAAAAAGTTGGAAAAGGAAAATTGATTTGCCTTGCTTGGTTGACTGCACTTGTGGCATACTTTTCTGGGTGCTCTTTATCATTAGGAAGACCAAAAAATATGCATGAGTATTATATGAAAGGGCAAAACTACTCTTGGTTTGTAGGAAGAATACAGGCAAATTCCTATATCTTAATTTGGCTGGCATAAGAAAAGATTAACATAATTTTCTCTTTTGGTAGACTAGCTAATTTGAATATCTTTCCCAAAATCCCAAAGGTATGCAAATTTGCTTGCCTGACAAAAACAAAAAGAGGGGACATCCTCTATGATGCCTGAAACAAGCAAAATCTTGAAAGGTTCACTCATCTCTAGACTGCATATCAATTTACTACGCTGTTGACACCATTGTACAGTACAGCCCCAAATAACGAATTCAGCTCTGCTACATTGGTAACCGAAGGCTGAGCTACATGCTTGTTTATAGTGGTTACACAAGCGTTTAGTAGCGGACATCTGCAATATTTATATCTTGCCCCAAAATGACCTTTAAGCGGTAGACGGATGGCACTGGAGAGATAAGTAGCCGGCATCCATTAGCACTAATAGGCGGTTGATTATTAACTTTGTGTCCATTGTGTAGCTGTAGATTTACGTAGACAGATGGCTTACAGTGGATGTGACACATCATCGGCAGGTACACGAGCGCCCAGGCTACGCTGACGAGTGTTAGGTCTCCCATATTGTTAAGCTAAATGCCCTAGAAAGTCAAATTGAAGCGATTATCCAGGACTATAAAAAAAAAAGGCTGCCTTCTTCCACATGTCCGTCTGCTTCATTGAAGTAAATGGGTCTGAGCTGCAGTACCACAAACAACCTATGGGCAGGTGTGGCACTGTTTCTTTTTTTAATGTTTTTTTTTCTAATACTTTTTCTAATCTTCTATTTAAACTGTTTTACTGTACAGTCCGGGGCATGGCTATAGGGGGTGCAGATGTAGCAAGCCCCGGAAGAACAGTGCAGAGGATGGGAGTGTTGGAGGCTCTGGCTGAAATAATTTTTCACATTGGCAATCCTCACACCAATACTCCCTAGGGCCAGGACATTGAAAGGAGGGCGCACACCCTATGAGTGTTGAACGGGTGCAAGGCAAGAGATGTAGGTGCTGTTGCCAGCGAATGGTGCTGTTGCCGGTAACTAAGCCAGTTGTAGAAGATAAACAAGTCTATCCTTTACTGAGTGCAAATTGAGAGTTGTAGTACATCCAATGATATCAAGGCACAGTTCTACAGCAAGACACAGTGCAGTCTCTTCACAGTAGCTATATACAGGAAAACAGCAGCAATGATGATAATAGGAGTAGTAGTCCCCGATCTCCTCCTTAACACTTTGCAACCTTTCCAAGATGATTACAGGTGGGCAAAACTCTCCAAAATATGGTAGGTGTCCCTGACTACAAACCATCCACACACATGGCCAGAAAGTATGGCAGGTGCCGAAGACTACAAACCATCCACGTACAAAAAGTCTTACAATCAGCTCTGCAGTTTCCATAAACACGCTAACACACACGGCATTGTGATCATGGATATTTTATGAATGTCTTCTCCAGCTTTCCCTCAGAGATTGTTCTTGCCACGGAAATATTTCTTCAGGAGGTAACCTGAACTAGCATCTTCCCCTTTCACAGGCAGAGCTAAACTGAAGTGGCTGATGCAATCCTTACTAGAAAGCTCCTCCCTCAGAGGGAAAAGCTAATTCCCTCTGCTGAGTCAGGGCATTATTAACTAAGCAGTGCCACCTACAGACAGTTTTTGGGAATATATAGAAAGCATTAGTCCTTTTAGTAACGTACCAAATTAACACTTTGCAGGACCCCTACACAGAGGCTGTGGCCGCACCCACATTCTGGTGCCAGGGGAGGCCCTAAAAGTCCATCTACTAAATAATAAGGCACCAATATTTTATTTTTCACATTGCAGGGGGGCTGTGTTGTAGATTTTGCATTAGGGACACAATTTGGCTGTCTGAATGATGCTTAAGTAAGGCTACTTTTACACTTGCAGTAGCCTTTTCCGGCAGGCTGTTCTGGCGGGGGAATGGATCTGTGCTGCTGGAAGAGCACGGCAAACATGCCGAGAGGCGGCCGGACAAAAACTACAACATGCTGCTGTTTTCCCTCCGGCTGCCTCTGCTTGTTTGCTGTGCTGCGATCGGACCTGCGATAGCACGGATCCGGCAAGCTGTTCCCCTGCCGGAAAAGGCTACTGCAAGTGTGAAAGTAGCCTAACTGAAGAAACAAAGACGAGGTGCTGGTACAACTAGGGCATTTTTTATAGTACATTAATCCTGCCGCACTTACCCATGAACACCCATTTCTGGGCACTCCCTATTCTGCTGCTGGAGTCACTGTGTACATACATTGCATTACTTATGCTGTAATAGACGGATGGCACTGGAGTATCAGTACAGGATAAGTAATGTATGTACACAGTGACTCCACCAGCAGAATAGTGAGTGCAGCTCTGGAGTATAATACAGGACGTAACTCAGGATCAGTACAGGATAAGTAATGTAATATATGTACACAGTGACTGCACCAGCATAATAGTGAGTGCAGCTCTGGAGTATAATACAGGACATAACCCAGGAT